>NC_143509.1:26701889-26855889 GCF_031878675.1 Megascapheus bottae
ACATGAGGAGAGCTAGGGTGTGGCCAACCACTGTGTGCAACCTGAGGTTGAGGTCACCTAGACCCTCTGGTCTTAGCTACCCCTGCTCCTAACTGACTGTATGGGTGGAGGCCTTCATTCTGCCCCCCGCCCCCCGGACCTGAATTATCACGCCCTGAAAGGTAGTCCTGCTTCTGTGGCCTAGGTGGCTAAGGATGAAGAGTGGCCTTTCTCAGGGTCACTACCTATGGTGACTGCTTTCTCTTTGGGTCACCTTGCTTTGTGGAAAGTATAGTCACCTGCCCCTGGGGCTGGGGCTTAGGTGAGGGCAGAACCAGAATTCCACAAGAGACTGGGTTTTTGGGTGCCCATTATTTATGTGCCCTGGGCTTGCTGGACCCTGGAGTTTAGTATTATTGAAATTATGCTTGGTCAAGAGGAAAAGATTAGATCAGTGTTTATCTATAGTGCTCTGGTTGCACTTGGAAAACATGGTGCCTGGTAGCAAATTTAGATATAATAAGCCCCTCAGTGTGGCACTTCATTTGTAGGAAACATGTAGAGTTGTTAAATCCAGACACAGGGTACTGTGTTGTAGAGGCTGGGGAGGGGACTGGGTGGCTGCTCATAGGGCTTCCTTTTGGGTGATGTATTACTTAGAATATATGGATACTGAATTGTATAATCTTCACATGTGATTTTTCCCCCCTCCTCCTCTTCCTTCTACTGTTTGTTTTGTTTTGTTTTGCCTATCCTTGAACCTAGGGCTTAGGTGTTGTCTCTTAAGATTTTTTTTCCCTTAAGGCTAGTTCTCTACCTAAGTGACAGCCCCACTCTGCCTTTTTTCTTTTCTTTTCTTTTTGATGCTTAACTATACAGAAAAAAAACCAGAAGTGGTTCTGTGGCTCAAGTGGCAGAATGCTAGCCTTGAGCAAAAGATGTTCATAGACAGTGCCTAGTTCCTGAGTTCAAGCCCCAGGAGTAGCAAAACAAACAAACAAAAAGAGCCTATCTGACAGATAGGCTGGGAATGTTGGGAATGTGGCTTAGTAGTAGAGTGCTTGCCTCACATGCAAGATGCTCTGGGTTCGATTCTTCAGTACCACATAAACAGAAAAAGCCAGAAGTGGCTCAAGTGGTAGAGTACTAGCCTTCAGCAAACGAAGCTCAGGGGCAGTGCTCAGGCCCTGAGTTTAAGCCCCAGAATTGGCCAAAAGGAAAAGAAAGGAAGGAAGGGAAAAGAAAAAATTATTTTCGTGTCTAAGCTGGCTTCAAACTGCAATCCTCAGATCTCAGTGTCCTAAGAAGCTAGGATTACAGGCATGAGCCACCAGCACCTAGCTATAGTTGACTTTTTAGTGTGTGGATCACACCTTTGTCTGGCCCTTCCAAAGCCCACTTGTTGAAATGGTAAAATATACAGGGTTGAGAACAGGCCATAAGCCTGAACCTGTATAGCCAGCTCCTACCTTGAATGCTTATCCTGGGATCCCAAGGGGAGAGCAGGAGTGGTGCTGCCTCTAGCCCCAGTCTCTTAGCAAGCCCAATTCTGTCCTAGAAGCTTCTTTCTAAGACTCAGCAAACTTCAAACAGGAAGTGCTCTGAGTGGATTTGGATTTCTGCTGAAGGGGCATCTTTGGGCTGTGTGTAGATGCAGGGGTGGTGGCAGAGGACATCTGGTGGCCCTGCTGCGATGTCCATGCAGTGACTTCTCTCTGAAAGTTCATCCTGAGCAAGGCATGTGCCCTGCCCTGGCTCTCCTGTGGACTTCCTGAGGTCTCTCTTTTCCTGATGACAAGTTCTAAGTCCTAGCCTCCTCATGAGGCCATGGCTATACCTGCAGAGGTCGCCACAGGAAAAGGTCCAGTGTGTTAGTATAGATAAGTGCCCACTGGACCCCCAGTGCTGGTACTGCTGCTGACGCTCTGGGAACAGCTAGGAGGCCCTATCTGTTGTATGACCTGGGGAGATAGTTCAGTGGGGTGGCATTTACTTGACTCTTCTGTGGTACTTGGAGTACAGGAGGAGGTTGGAGTAGACCCCCATGTCTCTGGACAACTTGAGGTCCATCACTGTTTTAGGTCACCTGTGGATATCACCTTTCACCAGATCTCATGAACCTACACCCAGGATTCAAGAGCCATGGCCTTCTGGGGAAGACCTAGAGACTTGCTGTAACTACCCCCACTCTCACCCTCACAATCAGAGCAGGGGGTCTCAGACCAAATGTGAGGTCCCTCCTTCAAGACTGGCCTGTCCCATTCCTAAGTGAAACTGAAAGAGGTGACATCAGCTTTCTACCCAAAACCCGCTGCATTTTGAAAGTGACGTGTGGCAGTAGAAGGCCATTTAACATTTCCTGGGAGTCCCCCACCCCTGCCAGGCCAAAGGCCATGGACTAGGCTGAGCCCAGAATGTGTAGCAGGCAGCAAACTCCATGGAGCTGACTCACCACACTGGGGTGGGGCGGCCAGGCTGGGCTACCCTGGGTGCTGTTGAATCAGGGAGAAAGTCCATGTGCAGCGTCGTGGTTCAGGCACAGGGAGCGCCCAGCCAGCTACCTACTGTCATCTGTCCAACCTGGAGCCAGAGACCTTTCCCTCTGCATGGCAGGTAAACTGAGGGATGGCTTGCTTCTCTGGTTAGCACTTGTCTTGGCCATGAGACTGACTGCAGTGCCCTAATCATGGTCTGGGAGAAGCAGGTAGGGTTCAGCTCATGTTCACTGCTGGCTTCCATGTTGCATAAGGACTGGGGCTTCATGGTAATGAACACAGTTTAGGGGTAAATGGAGCTAAGCAGGGATTTGGAGGGTGGCAGGATATTAGTGCTGTTTCAGCAGTCAGTATTCTCTGTCCTGGCAATAGTGAACACCTGAGTTCTCTGCCACCCTGGCCTGGCCTGAATAGGTTCTCACTTGAGGATGAGGAAAGCAGTAGGCATAGGGGTGCTAGCCAGGAGGTTGGGGGCTCTCAGGGATGGCATTGGGTGTGTTTCAGATGGTGGCCCGAGTAGCTTTGTAGTAACTGGGTGGGCTGGATATGGTAGAATTCATTCATTCGTTTGTTTGTTTGTTTGTTTGTTTGTTGTGCTGGTCCTGGGCCTTGACTTAGGGTCTGGGTGCTGTCTCTAAGGTTTTTTATTGTTATTGTTGTTATTGTTATTTTGTGGGTCATGGGGCCTGAAGCCTGGGTGCTGTCCCTGAGCTCTTCTGCTCAAGTCACAGTGCTGTTTATGGTTTTCTGGTGATTAATTGAAGAGTCTCATTGACTTTAGTGCCCAGGCTGGCTTTGAACCGCAATTCTTAAATCTCAGCCTCCTGAGTAGATGTGAGCCACTGGCTTCAGGCTGTCCCTGAGTTTTTTTGCTCATGGCTAGTACCCCACTACTTGAGTCATAGTTCCATTTCTGGGTCTTGGTTAACTGTAGGTAACAGTTTTGTTGTACCCTAAGTTTGAGATCCCCCTGAAAGACCACCAGAGACCACGATCAATGCAAGCTGCAAAGAGCCGTTTATTAGCAAGCTCAAGCTTGGTCCCCTGCGCCCATGGAAGTCAGAGAAGCTTGGAGGCCCCGAGCACAGAGTCAGCACAGTTTTTATAGTACAGAACAAACAAGTTTGGAGAATTTCCATTTTCACAATATTATAGTTAATTAACCCTTACATTGATGGACTCCTTAATCCCTTATCTGCTTTATTAACTGTAAACAGTTGTGAAGCACAGCTGCTGACTCAGGGACAAATTCCAGGTGTCTCCACTAAGTCTCTGAGGGAATAGCTTAAGGTACTTTGTAATCCTTCCGAGAAGGGTTAGGAGAAATCATCTAGCTGTCTGCAAGATGGAGGTAGTTCTAACAAGATGGATTTGGACTAGCAATAGCTTCTCAGCTTTGGCTCTTCATTTTTAGCTACAGCTCTTCAGTTTCATGAGCTTTCCTGCTCAGTGTTGGCTTCAAACCACAATCCTGACATTTCAGGTGCCTGGTCTTGTGGTAGCTGTTATCACCCCTTTTGAACAGCCAGGGACTGACTGCCATCTGCAAATCTAGACCCTTAGTTTCTCCTGAAAAACCAGTTAATCCAGAAATCTGAGCCACATTCTTGCCTTATGGAGTCTTTGCTGCCTCCTTACATTGCCCCCTCTTGTGCTCTTCAGGGCATCCTCACCTGCCAGCTCCCCAGGTATGTCGCCTCTTCAGAGGGTTGGGATGGGTTACCTCAGGGGATAATGCTCTGGGGCCTCTAAATGCCTTAGGACCTTGTCCCCTAGCACCCATCACTGTGCTCCAGGAATTCTGTGATCCGACTGGGCGTTGACATGTCTCTGTTGAGATACTTGTGTCCAGTCCCCAACAGATTTCAGGTCTGGTACTGTGTGGTGCTTATGCTCTGGGGTCAGCATAGAGGCCCTCATCCCCATCCATTGGGCCTATAGATGTGGTGCCTTTGAAGAAGGGATCCAATTAAGGGTATTGGGTGGACCCTCCCTCCCAAGTCCTGGAGTATCAGTGGTCCATGGCATCCCACCTGTCCTTTGAGGCCGAAACATCCACCCATAGGCATGAAGAAACTCTGAGTGTAAGGAATTGACATGTTTCTTGCAGCTCTAAAGATGGAAGATATATCCCCAGGACTTTGAGGCCTACCCACTCACAACAGCACAAAGGTAGAAGCCCTTGAGAACCTAGAGCCCAGGTCACCCAATCTTAATTTTGCCCTGTGGGCTCCATGGGGAAGGAGACACCAATCTGCCAAGAACAATATAGGTATTACTGTGTGGTTCAGGCTGCCACAGTTGTGATCATTTATCATAGCAAAGAGAAAAGACCAGGCTTCACTGAAGCCTAGGGTTTCTCCTGTTTCCAGAGATGGGTAGAGGTTTCTGGTGATGGTGCTGTCAGCAGGAAGCACAGGGGTCTAAGACAGATGCCTGGATACCTCATTCTAGGTCTAGGTCTGTGGCCCTGTAGTCCATCCCCAAGCCAGAGCCAACCTTCCCCCTCCAGATCTTTAATGCCCTTCTGGCTGAGATGAAGGTCATTTGTAATGCTCTTGGCACCAAGGCTAGCCTGAGGACAATGATGACTACTGGGGTCATTTCCCGAGACCAGTGCAGTACAGCTGGGTCAGCTCCAGCCGCTGTCCTGTTGCAGTCCTCTAGTAGAGATGGCAGTAAGTGTCAGAGAGTCCCTTCTTTGAGGACCTTGGACAGACAAGGGCATTTTGATTTTGAAGGACCAGGAAGCAGTGGAGAGTGGATCTTGGCTCAACATCCACTCAGGAGAAGACCTGGGAGTGAGAGGAGACCCCCCCAAACCTACTCAGTCAAAAGCATGGCTTCTTTTGTGAGGGGGGCATCCTGGGGCTTGAACTCAAGGTCTGAATGTTATCCCTGAGCTTCTTTCACTCAAGGATAACTCCCTACCATTTGAGCCATAGCTTTACTTCTGCCTTTTCTGGGTGGTTAGAGATAAGAGTCTTTCAGACTGACCAGGCTGGATTCAAACTACAATTCTCAGATCTCACCTCCGGAGTATCTAGGATTATAGATGTGAGCCATCAGCGCCTAGTTTGTCAGAAGCTTTTAAAGACTACATGTAAACACTAGATCTAAGCAGGCACTTTCCAAAACAATACACCTGCTTAGAAGGTGTGTAACCACTGCTGGACAGAGGTCCAAAACACCAACAAAAAACGCTAGGTGTAGGTGGCTCATGCCTGTAATACTAGTTGCTCAGGAGGCTGAGATCTGAGGATCTTAGTTTGAAGCCAGCCCAGGGAAGAAAAGTCTCTGTGAGACTCTTATCTCCTATTAACTGCTCAAAAACTGGAAATGGCACTGTGGTTCAAGTGATAGAGCACTAGCCTTGAGCACAAAGAGGCCCAGGGACAGTGCCAGGTCCTGAGTTCAAGCCCTACAACTACAAAAAACAAAACAAAACAAAAACACCAAAAAGGGCCGGGAATTTGGCCCAGTGGTAGAGTGCTTGCCGAGCATGCACGAAGATCCGGGTGCGATCCCGTGGTACCACATATAGAGAAAAAAGCTGAAAGTGGTGCTGAGGCACAAGTGGTAGAGCTCTAGCCTTGAGAAAGTCCAAGGACAGTGCTCAGGCCCTGAGCTCAAGCCCAGGACTGGCAAAACAAAACAAAACACACCAAAAGGGAATTGGAGGCATGGCTCAGTTGTAAAAGCACTAGGCAAAGAGCGAAAGTAGCAGATACCAACCAAGTTGGAGTCCCTCAGACTTAAAACAAAACCACTGGGCACCGGTGGCTCACTCCTATAATTCTAGCTACTCAGGAGGCTTAGGTCTGAGGATCGTGGTTCAAAGCCAACTCTGGCACTAAAGTTCATGAAATGCTTATCTCCAGTGAACCACTAGTAAACTATACTAGTGCTATACTGGTGCTATAGCTCAAGGGGTAGGTACCCAGGCCCAGAGTTCAAGCCCCACAACCCCCCCCCCACACACAAAAGCGGTGGTTCATGCCTGTAAACATAACTAGTCAAGAGGCTGAGATCTGAGGATCAAAGTTCAAAGCCAGCCCAGGCACAAAAGGGCTGAGACTCTTATCTCCAATGAACTTCTAGAAAATGGGAAGTGGGGCTTGGCTCAAGGGTAGGGTGGTAGCCTTGAGCTGAAGAGCTCAGGTACAGCACCAGGCTGAGATCAAGCCCTATGGGCCCCCTCCTCTCTTCCACACGCAAAGACTAACAAAGGCAGCTGCCCGAGCTCCATGCCTAGCCAGAGATGGGTAGATTTCCATTACTGTGAAGAAACTTTCAGCTCTCTTTCTTTTGGGAAGACTGAATCATACCTGGGAATGAATGGAGCATGAGCCAGGATTGAGACCCTGAATCCCCATAAGCTCTGTGCGTCATTTTTTTTTCTTCTATGTATGTGGTACCAAGGAATCGAACCTGGGTCTTCGTGCATGACTGGCCCAGTCTTTTTTTTTTTTTTTTTGTCCATTATTGGGCTTGAAATCAGATCCTGGATGCTGTCTCTAAGCTCTTTTACTCAAGGCTAGCACTGTACCACTTTAAGCCACAGCACTACTCTCAGTTTTCCTGTGGTTAATTGAAGCTAAGCATCTTACAGATTTCCTGCCTGGGCTGGCTTTGAACCCTGGATCCTTATGTCTCAGCCTCTTGAGTAGCTAGGATTACAGGTATGTGCCACCAGTATCTGGCAGCTCTGTATCTTGTATGACATCAATTGTAGGATTGGAACTTTCGTCATTCTGGACACGTGGATATGCCTATGTGTATGTGGCCATTGTGTACAGTAAAGAGCTCTCTTCTCTTTTCACTATCATTATATCTTTTGCCCTTTCATTATATTACTGAGATTGGAACTCAGGGATTGTACTTTCTGCGCAGGTTCTCTGTTACTTGCTTGAGCCATGCCCCTAACCCTTAGCTCCTGTGGCACTTTTTACACTCATGGCTCCAATATGTACCTGGGCTTTAACTCAGGGCCTCAAGTTTGTTGTCTTGTTGCTCAAGGCTAGTGCTATACTTCTGAAATCATACCTCTAACCCTTCTTTTTGAAGTCTGGTATTATACCATCAGAGTTGCTCTTTTTGCTTAGATTGACTGCCTTTGCCAATCAGGTTCTTGTTTCCATATGACTTTTAGGTTTCTGTTTTCATATGAATTTTAGAGTTTATTTATTTTAAAGTATTGATGTTGATACTATGGTTTGAATTCAGGGCCTTGTACTTGCTAGGTTAGGCTGGTATTCTACCACTGGAGCTATTCCTCCAGTCGTACTTTTTTTTGGCCAGTTTGGGACTTGAACTCAGACCCTGGGCACTGTCTCTGAGCTTCTTTTTTGCTCTAGGCTAGCTACCACTTGAGCCATAACCCATTTTCAGCTTTTTCTGTTTATGTGTTACTGCGGAATCAAACACAGGGCTTCATGCATGCTGGGTAAGCACTCTACCAGAAAACCACATTCTCAGCCCTTTGTGTGTGTGTAGGTGGGGGGCATGTTTGTGGGTGTGCCCACACATGTGCATGGGCCCATTCTGGGGCTTGAATTTAGGGCCTGGGTACTGTCTGTGAGCATTTTTGCTAAAGACTAGCACACTTCACTACCACGTGAGTCGCAGCTCCAATCCTGCCTTTAGTTAGAGATAAGAGTCTTAAGAAGTTTTCTGCTGTCTTTTTTTTTGTTTTCATCAAACTTTTCCTGTCTTTGAATCATAATCCTCAGATCTTAGACTCCCAAGTAGCTTGGATTACAGGTGTGAGCCACCACTGCCTGGTTCAGCTCTCATTTTGATGGTGGTACTATCCATAGTATTTTTTTTTTTTTTTTGCCAGTCCTGGCTTGAACTCAGGGCCCGAGTACGGTCCTTGAGCTTTCTCAAGACTAGAGCTCTACCACTTGAGCCACAGAACCACTTCCAACTTTTTTCTATGTATGTGGTACCAAGGAATCAAACCTGGGTCTTCGTGTGTGCTAGGCAAGTATTCTACCACTAGGCCAAAATCCCAGTCCTATCCACAGTATTTCTGAGCACAGAAAAGTCTTTCTCCATTGGGCTTATCCCTGGGCCTCTGTTCTCCATTTCTTTGGGTGCAGTGGCCTCAGAGGCACTGTGATACATGGCTGTACCCTATATACTTCAGCCTCTCCTGATGGTTTCTCTTGCATCTGGGGTCAGGTCTCAATGACAAACAAATCTTCATCCCTAAGGCTTTGTCTATTCACTGTCCCCCTCTTCATTTGGCTTTGTGATTGTGCTAGGTTAGGCCTTAAATTAGCTAAGTTGTTCCAGCCTAATCACTGTCCGTGGATTCCCCAATAGCAAGGGGAGATAGGAGGTTACAGACAGGGATTCCACTTCTGTCATAGCTAGCTCCTGAGAGGCTGGGGTGCTGGAAGGTCCACCAGGCCCCTAGGTGCCCTGGTTTGCCTCAGGGTAGTATGTTTTCCTGCCTCATGGCGATAGGGTCAAACCTCTCCCTTCTGGATATCACCCTATCCCAGTGAGCGGCCATGGATCAGAGACCTATTGAGGAAGGCAGGACTAGAGAAGCCCAGAAGTTCTGATTCTCATTCTGGGTTCTTCCCTTCTGCTGGCTGTCTTACACTTGGGTACAATCTTTCCTGCCCATTCTACTCCTTTACCCCTTGGAAGGCATGGGCGGGGAATTCATTGGAGATCAGGAAGCTGTGTGGACGCTCCATGCTGTCACTGCTCAAGTAACCCCAAGAAAGGTCTGTTCCCCAAGATTTTCCTGGAAGTGAGTACATTAGCCCATGTAACTAAATCTAGCCCATGTAACTTTTTTGTGGGAGGGCCAACAGGGATTGAACTCAGATTTTTGTACTAGCTAAGCTGGCCCTTTATCACTTGAGCCCTAGCCCCTGCCGTTTTTGGCTTTGGTTATTTTTTAGATAGGGTGTCAAGTATTTTTCCTAAAGAGGCCTCCAACCACAATCTTTCTACTGATGTCTCCAGTGTAGCTGGGATCACAGGCAAGCATTATTATACTCAGCTTATTTGTTGAGAGAAAGTCTTTCTAACTTTTTGTTAAGGCTAGCCTCAGACTACAGTCAATCTGTGCCTTCTAAATAGCTGGGATTACAGTTAGTTACAGGCACTGCACGGGCTGCTTCTGTCCCTTTCCTGTGGAAAATCCCATGGAACATGTGGGTTGTAAGGCCCCACAGGCCATGCCACCCTTTACCACAGAAGCAGGGCCAGGCCCAAGCTCCCCTATGCGGCCAAGGGCAGAATTGGAAACCCAAGAAATATACCCACACCGAAGACTCTTGACTTCCTGTACTTCTCCATGGTCACTATGTCCTCATGCCAAGTGGACAGGTGCCCTTACCTGTCCTGCTTGTGAAATTGAGGGTCCAGGGCATGGTCCTGGGGCTCCCTGAGCCCATGCATGTATATGTTTTGTTTTTTTTTTTTTTCCAGTCATGGGGCTTGAACCAAGGGCCTGGGCACTGTCTTGGAGCTTTCTCTGGTTTGCACTCTACCACTTGAGCCACAGCACCACTACTGGCTTTTTCTGTGTATGTGGTACTGAGGAATGGAAATGAGGGCTTCATGCATGCTAGGCAAGCACTCTACCACTAGTCCATATACCCAGCCCTCATATGTGTATATGTTAGTGTGCCCTGGGAAGGCATGAGAATCAGGCATGGTGGCCTCTTCCTGCTGCTGGCATCCAAGCCACAGGGGACTCTGGAAACCTAAGGTCACAGCTGTGAGCCATTTCCCTCCTAGAGCATCATTGGATGCCCAAGGAGTTGGCCAAGGATCAGGGCTGCTAAGTTGAAGCTTTAACCCATACAGGAGTGCTGCTATGTCAGCACCCTACCCTTAGTAGCTATAAACATACTTTTTCTCAGGCCTTGAACTCAAAATCCGAGCCCAGGTCTACAGGGCCACACTTCTATCTGCAGGAAAGTAGAGGCTGGCCCAGCTTTGCCGGCCGATGCCGCCACCACCACCACCACTTCCTCTCCACTCCTCCTCCCTCCTTCCCTCCTTTCCTCCTCCTCCTCCTTCTCCTCTTCCTCCTTCGTCTTTTTGCCAGTCCTAGGCCTTGAACTCAGAGCCTGGGCACTGTCCTTGAGCTTTCTCAAGTCTAGAGCTCTACCACTTGAGCCACAGCACCACACTGGCTTTTTCTGTGTATGTAGTACCAAGGAATCTAACCCAGGGATTTGTGCATTCTAGGTGAGCACTCTACCACTAGGACACATTCCTGGCCCTCTGCCAGCTTCTTGAGGCTCCAGATATCCATGGATACATTACTATCCCAGGCTCTGCCTCCATTTCCCTAAAGCCAGATTTCTAACTGTTCTTAAATTTCCTTTGTGTAAGTAGAACCCAAGTCAAGCCAGGCACTAGTGGCTTATGCCTATAATCCTAGCTACTTAGGAGGCTGAGATCTGAGGAGCCTGGTTCAAAACCTGCCTGGATAGGAAAGTCCTTGAGACTCTTTTTTTTTTTTTTTTTTTCTTTCCCAGTCCTGGACTCAGAGCCTGAGCTCTGTCCTTGTGCATTCCTCAAGGCTAGCACTCTACCACTTGAGCCACAGCACCATTTTTGGCCTATTCTGTGTATGTGGTACTGAGGCATTTAAATGAGGGTTTCATGCATGCTAGGCAAGCATGCTACCACTAGGCCACACTCCTGGACCCTCCTTGAAACTCGTATCTCCCAACTAAGCACCAAAAAAAAACTGGAAGTAGAGCTGTGGCTCAAGTGGTAGAGTGTTCGCCTTAAGCAAAAAGCTCAGGGACAGTACCCAGGCCCTAAGTTGAAGCATCAGGACCGGTACCAAAAAAAACAAAACAAAACAACAAAAAAAACCACACACACAAAAACCCCTAAGTCATTGGCTTTAGGGCCTACTTTCCTCCAATAAGACTTTATCTTAACCAACTGCATGTGTGAAAAGTCCAGGTTAAGTAAGATACCAAATGGACAGGAACCTCGGAACACCATTTCAGTGAGTCAATGAGGAGTCAGAAGAGGTTCTGACTCCTGTGTCCCTCCCTCTGGCCATGGAAACTGACATTTCAAATGTTTCCTGTCCTTCCTCAATCCCCTACCTTGGCCTAGTTGAGCCCTCAGGGCTGATTCTGGCAATACGGTACCAGCCCTGCCCCTGTCCATACAGGTGACCTCCCCAGGCAGGATGTAGTCAGTCTTCCCTACATCTCAGGCCCAGTTTCTAGATATAGTGGGAGCAGTGGCTGGTGTTTACACTGAGCATGATAGGGTGGCTGGCCCAATTGTGCAGCAGGTGACTGACTGATCTGTGGGCCTTTTCAGGTCAGGAGATCAGTGAAAGCTTTGACTTTTAGCTTCTCTGTATGGCAGATAAGCTTGAGTTAGCTTTGGAGAGCCCTGGGGTTGGTTGAGTGTCAGAGTGATGACACTTTTTTTGTTGTTGTTTACCAGGTTTATTTGCCAGGTTTACTTTATGGGTGGATGGGCTTTGGGGCTGAAGAAGTTTGACCCCTCAAGACAAAGGGTAGATCAGGATTGGAGATGGGAGTCTTGTTCCAAGTTGATACTGGGGCATCAAGACTCCTCATTTATAAGATGGAGGAGGAAGCTGAATGCTAATGGCTCACACCTGTACTCCTAGCTACTCAGGAGGCTGAAATCTGAGGATCATGGTTTGAATCCTGCCTGGGCAGACTTTTTTTTTTTTTTTTTTTTTTGCCAGTCCTAGGGCTAAAACTCAGGGCCTGGGCACTGTTCTTGGGCATTCTCTCTCTCCCTCTCTTTCTTTTCTTTTTCTTGGCAGTCTTGGGCCTTAAACTCGGCCTGAGCAACGTCCTTGGGCTAGAGCTCTACCACTTGGGCCACAGCATCACTCCCAGCTTTTTTCTATGTATGTGGTACCAAGGAATTGAACCCCGGTCTTCGTGCATGCTAGGCAAGCACCACTAGGCCAAACTCCCATCCTGTGTGTTTAGACTTTCTCTAAACTAGTGCTCTATCACTTGAGGCACAGCACCACTTCTATCCTTTTCTATTTATGTACCGAGGAATGGAACCCAGGGCATTTCCAGGCAAGCACTCTGCCACTAGGCCATACTCCCTGACAAGTTCATGAGACTCTTATCTCCAGTTAAACACAAAAACACCTGGAAATGGAAGTATGACTCAAGTAATAGAGTCCTAAGCACAAAAATTCAGGGATAATGCCTAGGACCTGAGTTCTAGCCCCAGAAACAGCATGCACATACACACAAAGGTGAAAGAAGAGCAAGCAGAGTTCTCTCATATCCTTGTGCGTATCCAGAGGTGATATAAGAAGTGGGGCCCTTGGCTGGGAGTTTAGCCTAGTGGTAGAGTGTTTGTCTAGCATGCAAGAAGACCCAGATTCGATTCCTTGGTACCACATACATAGAAAAGCTGGATGTAGTGCTGTTGCTCAAGTGGTAGAACATTAGCCTTGAGGAAAGCCAAAGGACAGTGCTCAGGCCCTCACTGTTAGGTGCCTGCTATAGAACCAGAGCTACTAGAGCTACTGGCTAGGCTACATGGCCTCTGCTGGTATGGACAGTGGGCAAAGATGAGGCCATAGAAGAAAAGAGGGACAGGGTAAGGAGGTGGTTTCTAACAGCCATATTTGTGATGGGCAGCTACTGGAAGCAGAAGATGCCCAGCGGGACCTGGGGCAGATGTGCCATAGGCAATACTCTTAGGCTCTTGGTAGCAGGAATAGGGCAGCTGGTCTATGTGTATCAGTCCCTTTGGAGGCCTGGACCTAGGATTTGTGATGTGGGGCTCAGCAAGGGCCCAGGATCCCTCAATTCAGCTTAGTCCCCTTCCTTGAGAGCATGGCCTTTTCCAGGACCAGGATGAGCCTTTGAAGAGTCAGAGAGGCCAAAGGCCAAGAAAGGAACTTGGTGGCCATATATGCAGATCTATGGTCTTACAGGGTCATGGGTTTTCAGCACAAGGTTGGCAGGCTACAGACACACATGCCTGTGGTTTACAGGCTGGCCTCCTTCATGAGGTGAAGATTTACAGTCCTCAAGGGTAACAGTTTCTGTCTGACAACTTCTGCCAGCCAAAAGTATGAAAGACACACAAACAGCCGTGGTTCATGGTCAGGCTGAAGTGCTGGCCCGAGTTGGCACTGTCTAGGGAACAGGTAGAAATGCAGGTGAGGCTCCGGTGACTAGTGACTCTTTTTTTTTTTGCTAGTCCTGGGCTTGAGCTCAGGGCCTGAGCACTGTCCTTGGACTTTCTCAAGGCTAGAGCTCTACCACTTGAGCCTCAGCACTTCTGGCTTTTCTCTATGTATGTGGTGCCGAGGAATCGAACCCGGGTCTTCATGCATGCTAGGCAAGCACTTTAACCCCTAGGCCAAACTCCCGGCCCCAGACCAGTGACTCTTTTC
Organism: Megascapheus bottae; assembly: GCF_031878675.1. Classification (NCBI taxonomy): domain Eukaryota; kingdom Metazoa; phylum Chordata; class Mammalia; order Rodentia; family Geomyidae; genus Megascapheus; species Megascapheus bottae. The sequence continues at coordinate 26,715,780 of NC_143509.1, forward strand.
CTGGGACCCTTCAACGAGTAGTAGGGAGGAACGAAGACAGTCCTCAGGTTTCTTGGCAGAAAGGGGGGAGAGGGAGAGAGAGAAGAAGGGGGGAGAGGGAGAGAAAGGAAGGAAATTAACAATGATCGCTCTTTTTTTCCTTATACTTTTCAGTATGTTCTAGTTCTGACTAACTATAAGTGTCCATGTTTATATATTCTGGGAAAGGCAGGATTCACTTGAAGGCCTGTCTCTTAGGGAACCCGCCGAGAGGATTTAGCAGTCTCTTGAGAACTCACTTATCTGCCCTCCAAGCTTGTATCATTTTATTAGATTAACCTCTGTTTGGGATAATTGCTGATTGATATGCTGCTTAAGAACTGGTCCCAAGAGATTCTGAGCATGACTCCTCCCCACGTCCTATAAAATGATGGACTACCTTGGCACCTGTTGCTCACGCCTGTAATCCTAGCTACTCAGGAGGCTGAGATCTGAGGATCGAGGGTCAAAGCCAGCCCAGACATGAAAGTCTGTGAGATTCTTAGGTCTAATTAACCACCAGAAAGCTTGAAGTAGTGCTGTGGCTCAAGTGGTAGAGCCCTAGCCTTGAGCTGAAGAGCTCAGGGACATTGCTCAGGCCCAGAGTTCAAGCCTCAGGACAGAGCCCCCCCCCCAAAAAAAAAAAAAAGGTTGGCATCGGTAGCAGAGCATTGCTGCTGTGGGCCCTGTTCCCAGGTTTCTACATGCATGGCCCTGAGAGTGGACAGGGGCATAGGTAGGTGTTCTGGGCACTTGCTCAGCCACACTTACATTTATGGGTACCAGTCCTGGAGCCTGTACTCAGGGCCTAGGTGCTGTCCCTGAGCTTTTTTGCTCAAACCTCCTGCTCTCCCACTTGAGCCACACCTCCACTTTTGGCTTTCTGGGTGGTTAGTTGGAGATAAGAGCCTCTCTGATTTCCTAGCCCAGGCTGGCTTTGAACCTAAATCCTCAGATCTTAAACTTATACATTGCTAGGATTACAGGCATGAGGTACTGACACCTGGTCTTATTACAGTTGTTTTGTTGTTGTTGTTTTTGGTCTCATTTTGTTTGTTTATTTTTAAAGGAATGCTGGGTAGGGTGGTTAACACCGTAACCTCAACTGCTTGGAAGGATGAGATAGGAAGTTTGAAGTTTGAAGCTAGCCTGGATTTTAAAAAATGTTAGCAAGGTCTTAACTCCATCTCAAAGAACAGAATTCTTTGTGGAATTATGTCTGCAGTACCAACTACTCAGTAGGAGGCTGAGATCTGAGGATTATGATTGGAAACCCACACTGGAAGGGAAGGCTGAGAGACTTATCTCCAGTTAATCAGCAAGTGATAAAGCATTAGCCTTAAGGGGAAAAAACAACAATAACAACAACAACAACAAACCTCAGGGACAGCACCCAGGCCTTGAATTCAAGCTCTAGGACTGGCACAAAAATAAGTAAAAACAAAGGCAGATGAGGCCCCTCCAAAGCCAACTGTGGGAGCCTGCAATGAGGAATGTGTGGGACAGGGCCTAGTATGCTGTGATTACTGTCAGGAAGTTGTGTTAGCATCAATTCTGCAGGCTGTGGTCCCCTACCCTTATTCATCTCTTAGTTGGAGACTTTCTAGGTTGGGTCACCTCAGTGTATAAGCAGATAAATTTCTTACAGTTCTCCAGTTTATATCCCTGCCTGATTAGGTCTTTTTAGGCACAAATTCTGCAGGTTCGCTGAGGCTCTTGAGGCTTCTCCAAAATCCTTGGCTATACAGAGGACCAGGTTCCCCAGGCTCAGGCTCTGTGTCCATGGGTCAAGTCCCTGAAGCCCAAATAGGACAGAGATGGCCCTCCCCACTAGATAATCCTGGCCAGTCAAGTTAGGGCCGTGCCAGGTGTCAGGAATCCACAGGGGTTCTCTGCCCCACATTGGCTGAGCCTTGTGAAATCGTCCAGTCCCTCCCTGTCTTCTGGGTGCTAGCATCCCAGGGCTGCTTCCTAGGTAGCTTTGGACACCTTAAGAGCCTGGTGATGGGTGGCCATCCATCTTGAGCACTATGTGGAGGCCAGCCAGTTGTGGTCATGACCAAAAGGTAAGCCCCTGATGAATCACACACCTCCTGGACACACCTCCCAGGATATTCCCTGCTGGGTTCCTGTGGGCAGCAGCTCCCAGGACATGAGACAGTTACTCTCACTAGGGAGACCACAGAGAAGGTGGCTGAAGGGTTATCACTAGGCTCTAAGGATACCAAAAAAATCAGATGATGCCTGTGCATACATTGGTCATCAGGATTATAACTGCTCAGGGTTTTAACTCAGGGCCCGAGTACTGCCCTTGAGCTTTCTTAAGGCTGGAGTTCTACCACTTGAGCCACAGCAGTACTTCTGGCTTTTTCTATGCATGTGGTACCAAGGAATTGAATGTGGGTCTTTGGCAATGCTAGGCAAGCACTTTACCACTAGGCCAGACTCCTGGCCTCTTTTTTTCTTTCTCTTTCTTTCTTGTCCTGGGGCTTGAACTCAGAGCCCAAGCACTGTCCTTGTGCTCTCTCAAGGCTAGAGCTCTACTACTTGAGCCACAGCATGGCTTCTGGCTTTTTCTATGTGGCACCCAGGAATCAAACCTGGGTCTTCATGCATGCAAGGCAAGCATTCTACCACTAGACCAAACTCTCAGCCCCTTTTGGTTTTTCCCCCACCTCTTTCTAGACCCCTAGAGAGATCCTAAACCAAAACAAAAGGAAGGAGGGGCTTCAGACACTTTCAGGGTTCAGAAGCAGGATTATAGGCATGAGCTACATCAGTGCTTGGCTGAGACTTAAGCTTCTGAGTGTGGCTTTAGGCTCTGTGGTCAGCGCTTTGTCAAGGACCCTACGTGTCTTCATCAGATAGCATGATATCATCTGTGCAGGGAGAGGATGGCGTGACAACATGAATACAGAACGCCACCATTATCTTATCCGTCACCTACAATCTTTACCTGCAGAAGGGGCCAACCTTGCTCCAGGAGGGAGACATGCAGGATTTCAAAGTGGCAGGTCCTCAGGTGCCTGCTGCCTCCCTCTCTTAGCCCCCCATCCCCCAGTCCTGGGGGTTAAACTCAGGGCCTAGATGCTATCCCTGAACTTCTTTTGCTCAAGGTTAGTGCTGTACCACTTGATCCAGAACTCCACTTGTAAGTTTTGGTAGTTCACTGGTGATAAGAGTCTCACAGACTTACTTTTCAGGCTGGCTTTGAACCTGGATTACTCAAATCTCAGTCTCCTGAGTAGCTAGGATTACAGGCATGAGCTACCAGCACCTGACTTTCTCTTAGCTATTTTGGATGAGACTCTGCTGGTACCACCTAGGCCACATGAGCAGTAGCCTTCCCCCAGTTCAGGGACAGCAATATCTGTATTCACTGTGGGCTTCTGCTTGAGGGAATCTCAGCTAGCTAGGTTCAAGCAACCTCATCTGAGTCTGGCCAGCCAGTTCAGAAAGTTTAAGAGGCTGGGCAGAGGGTGGTTGAAATGGGTAAGACCCTGTGGCTTGCTGTGGGTACCCAGTTCCATGCTGAAATTGGAAGGAGTAAGAGATACCAGCCCCTGGTCTCTTCTGGCATTCTACTGCCCCAGGCATTGTCCCCCTAGTTCATGTATCCTATTTTCCTTTCCATTTTTACCATGGCTTACTTGGAAACTTGACTCCAGGAGGAAGCCACTCATTCCTCCAAAGTAGGCAAGATCCAGCATGTAGTGCCGCCTACATGAGAGCCTATGACCAGCCCCCACTTTTGGCATGACACAAACCAGCTGCAAACAGGGCATGTTCTCACCAGGCCATTCTTCCAGTAGAGCTATGAGGCCAAGGCAAGGTCTCCCTGACTAAGGCTGCCAGGTAGAGGGGATCTTGAGATATTTCTTTGCACCCTGATTCCCATCTGATGTACTTCCTGCCTTTATTATGCATGGTCCATGTGGACAGGACTGAGCTGCCTCTGGGATGGTGTGGGGGTGGGGCAGTAGGTCCTGAGAGAATGGTGGGAGGGGAGCAAGGGAGTTGAGAAAGTTGGGACACTGGGCGGGGTGACTGTTGTTGAAGGGGGACCTGAGGAAGGAGGAACTTTTCCTAGTAGTGGTCTCTGCCCTGATAAGGGTAGCCCACAGAGGATTTGGGTAATAGAAGCAGGCAGTGCCAACCCTTATCCCTTCCCTAGCTCCTGGCACCTGTGAATCCATTACCCTGTTCTAGATGTTTCCTGCCAATAGAGGTACAAACTTGGACCCTCTTATGTTTGTTTCTCTCACTAGCATGATGTCCTCAGGATCCCCTCCATGTTTTGCCTTAACCTGTTCATGGCTGGTGTCTCTTCAGTATGAGATCAGAACATATTGTGTATATCCACTCGTTTGTCCAATGGCTCTTGGACTGTTGCCTCCTGTAGCAGTTGTGAATTGTGCTGCTGTGGATACCGTGGAGATGTTTTTGTATCAGTGTGTATTTTCATCTCTCAGGTACCTGCCTGGGAGTAGAAATGCTGTGTCTTATGGAAACTTGGTTTAATTTTTGTAGGAACTGTTGTTAGACTGTCTTCCAAGGGCTGTGTCATTTTACCTCCCAACCTGCATTTAACTAGGGTTCCCTGTTCCCACCGTGTCGGGGGAGGGGGAGAGGTACTATTGAGGCTTGAATTCGGGGCCTAGATATTGTCCCGTAGCTTTTTCCCTTAATCTGGTACTCTACCATTGGAGCCATACCTCTACTTCTGGTTTTTTGATGGTTAATTGGAAATAAGAGTCTCGTGGATTTGTTTGCTTGGGCTCGCTTCTAACTGGGATCCTCATATGTCAGTCTCCTATGTAGATAGAATTACAGGTATGAGCTACTGGTGCAGGTGAACTTTTTTTTTTTTTTTTGCCACTCCTGGGGGTTGAACTCAGGGCCTGTGCACTGTCCTGAGCTTCTTTTGCTCAAGGCTAGTACTGTACCACTTGAGCCACAGCGTCACTTCTGGATTTTTCTGTTTATGTGATACTGCGGAATTCAGGGCTTCATGCATGTTAGGTAAGGGTAGCTCTACCTCTAAGCCACAGTCCCAGCCTGGACCTTGGTTTTATCACATACCTTCCATTATGGCGTCTCTCTTGCTATGTCTGGAACCTTCATACAGGTTAAGAGCTCTTTGAATCTGACGTTGGCTGACAGCATAAGGCCTAAGCCTCTGGAGCTGCTACTCAGGACATCCACAGGAGCCTTCTGGACTTAGGGCCAGACAGGCTTAGTAACCACAGGAAGGAAGAGCTGCCTGGGCATAACTACAGTGAGACTCAGACTGCTCCTGCAGGGTCCCGTGGTACCCTGAGGATTGCTCTGGGCTTTCTTGTATGGATTACCCTGTGTCCCTCTCCAGTGGAATTTATTTTCCAAGCCGACAACCTAGTACTGTGGCCTCAGGCCTAACCTACAACCCAGGGTGTAAGAATGGCTGGCAGAAAGCTGAGCACTGGTGGCTCATGCCTATAATCCTAGCTACTCAGGAGGCTGAGATCTGAGGATCAAGGTTCAAAGACAGTCCAGGCACAATAGAAAAAGAATGTCAGGCAGGAAGTCTCTGCAGATGAGGGTGGGGGAACGCTGTGAGGCCTGTTTCCTTTGAAGGGTTGTTCCCAGGGTGAATGGGGATGGACCCTGCCACTCTTACTAGCAGGGACTGACTTGTCCAGGAGCCATGAGCTCCTTGGATAGATCCTATGTGGACCATGATTTGGTTAGGAACAGAGTCACTTTGGGCAGCCACTGAGACCCTGACATGCCTGGTCCATCAAGCCCCCAAACAATCCCTTTCCAGATGAGTTAACTAAGGCCCAGGGGAGCTCAGAGGCCACTAAGTTGTCTGAGGGTTTTTATGAGGACCTATTAAGACCCCAGATTGCTAAGTTCTTGGAGGAAGATGATTTGCTACCCAGTTCTGGCCAGATTGTAGCTTAGTCCTGGTCAAGGGCCAAGGGCAGCCAGGCCACCAGAGAGCAACAGCAGGAAGCCATAGCAGCCCAACAGGGGCGAGCAGAGGGTAGGACCACCTGGGTCAAACAGGCCCCTGTCCTGCCTGATGGCCTGGCTTGTCTGTGGGGGCACTTCTGACCACCGTGAGCCCCTTCCCCCCCCTGCCCACTGTCCCTGGAGGCTCAGGGACAAAGCAACACCCTCCCCCACCCTTGGGATTGCACAAGCTGCTGCTGTGTGTGCGTGCATGTGGCTAGCTGCCTATTACTGGAAGTCCCGAGGATTTCTGCACTCCAGGGCTTGGCCCGGAGCTGTGGCCACCTCCCCTTCCTGCCTCCCTTTGTGATTAACATTCTGGGCTGTCTGCCTAAGTTCTGAGCACTCCCCTGCCACCCCACTGGCCAGCTTGGGTTCCTGGGCAAAAACAGAGCCTCCCCGTGGCTGGTCAGGGTTGCCCTTGAACACAAGATAGTGGTGGGAGCTCAGTGTCTTCTTGCCTCCCAAGCTAGGAAAATCCTGGGGGTGGATTATTAGTATGTTCTAGCTCCCCAAACCATACTGGGGTTCTTCCCAGTTCAGGTTGGCCCCTGACCACTCCTGGGAGACACTGGCATAGACAGCCTTGTGAAGCTGCAGAGGGACAGTGTTGGCCTATGGGTGGTGGCCACAGCCCTGCTGCCCAAGTTAATTGTTAACAGGTGTGGTCAGGACCTGGCAAGGTGCTTCCGCAGCTGGGATGGCCACAGTGGGCTTGATGCATGTGTGGAAGGAGGGAGCCCTCTGGGCCTCTGGGGCTGCCTCTTCCTTTCTGGGCCTGGTTGCTCTAGGAAGCAAAGGAAGCTAGGTAAGCAATGTGGAAAATTTTAAGACAACCTCAGCATATCCACATTTCCCTTCTACAGGACATGATGCCGCCGCCACTGACACACAAGGAGAAACCCAGATAGCTGTCCCTGTGGCCTCAGGTTGTGGAGTCCCCACCTGCCACCTGATGCTTGCAGTGGGACCTGCCATGGATGGGGAGTGTCCTCAGCATGAACTCCCGCCAGCGGGTAGCATCCCGCTGCAGGTGAGTGCAGGCCATCCCCGAAGTCACCAAGCAGGACTCAAATACTTGCAAGTGGATTCTGGCTTTTGCCCTCCAGAATTTGACCTTGACCTTTTCACTTCAAAGTTCAGCCTCTGCCAGCTCTCCCGGAGCTTGTCTCTCATCTCATCACATCGCATCTCATCTCATCTCATCTCATCTCTGAGTGAGGTTCTTCCTACAGAAAATATCTCTGGGGATTCACCAGCAACCAGTGCCTTCATCAACTCTAAGCTCTCAAGGTTTTTGAGTTTTGGGTGTTTTTTTTTTTTTTTCAGAAGTTGCTGGTCGTTGGGAGAAGCACTGAACACTGAACACTGCTGAAGCCCCTCTTTCTTTTCTTTTTTCTTTCCTTTTTTTTTTTTTGGTCCTGAGACTGGGCCTTGAACTTAGAGTCTGGACACTTTCCTTGAGTTTTTTAGCCTTTTGAGTAGTTAAGGGTATAGATGTGAGCCACCAGACCTGGGCTCTTTTCTTTTTTTCTTTCTTTTTTTTTTTTTCCTCATATTTTAAAAAATTTTTTATTGTAATTAATAGAAGGGTTACATTATGTTCACTAGATAGAAGGTACATTCCTTAATAATCATTGCTACCCCTTCTCATGTTTTTGTCCCTATTTCCCTCCCCCACCCCCTCTCATATTTTTTATTGTAATTAATAAAAGGGTTACAGTTATATTCACCAGATAGAAGATGTATTACTTCACACCCATTGATACCCCTTCTCATGTTTTTGTCCCCATTTCCTTCCTCCCACCCCCTCTCCTCATCTTGTTTTCCCCCCTTCCGTTTCCTATTTCAAATAAACAAATAAACCTGTATCTCTCTCCCCCCCCTTTCCCCCTCTCTTCTCTCTTTCCCTCCCTCCCGCCCTCCCTCCCTGTCTCTCTCTCTTTCTCTCTCTCTCTTTTGCCAGGACTGGGGCTTGAACTTAGGGCCTGGGAACTGTCCTTGGATACCTTTTGCTCAAAGCCAGCACTCTGCCACTTGAGCTACAGCGCCACTTCCAGCTTTTTCTGTGTATATTGTTCCAGAGAATCGAACCTAGGGTTTCACGCATACTAGGCAAGCATGCTGCCACTAGGCCATGCTCCAGGCCCTGAGCTCTTTTCTTTTTAAAGACAGTTGCAACCCAGGCTGGCCTAGAATTTGTACCTCCTGCTTCAACCTCCTGAGTGCTAGGATTGCAAGTATGCACAGACTATGTAATACACTATTTCATCAGCAATTTTGGTTTATAGGAAACCACTCAGAGCTGAGTTCCCACATTCTCATGCCCTCCCTGTCCCCTTACTAACATCCTGCATTAGCATGGGAAGCTGTTACAATTAATGGGCCAAAGCGGATCTGGATACATTATCATTAGCTCAAGTCCAAAGTTTACTTGAAGGCTCACTCCCTACGCTGAACATTTTATGGATTTGACAAATATACCTACCATTAGAACACCCCATAGAATAGTTCCAGTGCCCCAAAAATCTGTGCTCCACTCATTCATTGTCCTCTCCCATCATCTTATTCAAGTCTATAACTTTGCCTTTTCCAGAATACTGTTGTTGGAATCATACAGCATTGTAGTCTTTTCACACTGGCTTCTTCAACTCAGTAATAATGTTATGTGTTTTTTCCTTATTTTTGGCGGCAGTGGAGGTGCTAGAATTTGAACTCAGGGTTTCATGAACTTGCTGGGTTGGTATTCTACCACTGAGCATTGCTTTCAGCCTTGTTTTTCACTGGTTAATTTTAAAATGAGGACTCGATTCCTGCCTGAGTGTTGGGTGCTATGACTCTAGTACTTTCATATCCTGTTGTTGCTAGAATGACAGGTATGTACCACTGCACTGAGCTTCTTCTCTATGGAAATGGAATCTCTCACACTTCCCTGCCCAGGCTGACCTAGTACCACAATCCTCCCCATCTCAGCTTCCTACATAACATGGGTTGACAGGCATGTGCTACTGCATCAGCTATGGGTTGGGAACTTTTCTGCCCTAGGCTGGCATCAGATTGAGAGCCTCCTAAGTAGCCAGGATTTATCAGTCACCTACTGAAAGAAAGCTTGTCTTTGTGATCTACTGAAGGACATCATTCCAATTTTGACTGTGAATTAAATGTTTTAAGTAGACAGACACTGGTGGCTCACATTTGTAATCCTAGTTACTCAGGAGATAACATCTGAAAATTGAGATTCAAAGGCAGCCCACGCTCTTACCAAGTAACCTCCAAAAATCTACATATGGAACTGTGGCTCAAGTGATAGAGTGCTAGTCTTGAGCAAAAAAAAGCTCAGGGATAGCACATAGGACCTGAGTTCAAGACCTAGGAACTCCACAGAGAGAGGGAGGGGGTACAAAAATTCAGGCCCTTGCCATAGTGGGAAAGAAAGCAAACTGCCTGACTCAACAAAGAAACTTGAAGTGCCAAAGATCATGAGGAGAGCAAGTGGGGTATGTGGCAGTGGAGACTGAGACTGCATGGAGGACAGCATCCCTGCAGCCCCCTCTGAATGGGAATGGTCAGGATCTGCTCTTCTGTGTCATCCTGGCTGCCCCTCCCACTTCTTTGTCTCCTCCTGCTGGTTCGGGCCTTGATTGTTGCTTGTCCATCCAGGATGAGTAAAGATGAAAAGGCTGAGTGGGAAGAGAAGCAAGAATAAGTGTGGGTTTCTACAGAGCTTCGAACTAGCTACTGGGGTCCTGTAGATCTCAGGGTGTCAGTAGTAGGGACATAGAATGCCCCTCGGAAAGGAGAAGCTCATATTTTGCTCAGGTAGTAGGGTATAGAATATGAAGTTGCTTAAAGGGACCCCCACAATGGGCGCCAGTGGCTCATGCCTATAAACCTAGCTACACAGGAGACTGAGGATCGTGGTTCTAAGCCAGTACAGGCTGGAAAGTTCCCAAGATGTTTAACTCGCTGACAAAAAGCCAGAAGTAGAGCTATAGCTCAACCTTGAGTGAAAAAGCTAAGAGACAATAATCAGACCAATAAATGGAGAGTGGGGCACCAGTTTCCTAGCTACTCAGGAGGCTGAGATCTGAGGATTGTCATTCAAAGCCAGCCCTGGAAGGAAAGTTCATGAGACTCTTATTTCCAGTTAATCACCATAAAACAGTGGCTCAAATGGCAGAGCACTAATCTTCAGCAAAAATGCTCAGGGCACAGTGGCTCATGACTATAATCCTAGCTACTCAGGAGGCTGAGGTCTGAGGATAATGGTTCACATCCAGCCTGGGTCCTAAAGTCTGTGAGACTCTTATCTCCAATTAACCACTAGAAAACCAGAAGTGGTGCTCTGGCTCAAGAGATAGTGTGGTAGCCTTGAACTGAAGAGCTCAGGGACAACACTTGGGCCCAGAGTCCAAGCCCCACAACTGACAAAAAAAAGGGGGGGGCCTACAATTTGCAAGGTGGGGCTAGTTATGATTGGAGTTACTCACCACTTGGGAACCCTGACTGATGTTCAGCACCCACAGTGTGGTTGAGGCAAGGAGCAGGTATCCAGCGATCTTTCACTCCTTCCCCCACCATGTGCCCTGCCCATACTTTTCTGTGCCTCCCGCAACTCCCTCTGATCCATCTGTACAGCCGTAATCTGCCTAATTACTTTCCTGTCACTGGCCTTTGGGGAGAGTCCAATTTCCACTGCTATATATAACATTGCTATATTTTGAGAGTGTGTTTCCGAAATAGGATTCTTGGTTGGGTCAGAACCAAGGTTGGAGGGGATACAGAGGATGGATACAGTCCTGCAGAATGTACCACTGCCCTATCCCCCTTATGATAGGGAAGCCAAGCTCTCTGAAGCTCCACCTGGGCAGGCATAAGGACCCAACTGCCCTAAGGACTCAGAAACTGGAGTCTGGACCAGCATGAGGATATTGGTCCCCAGTGTGAAAAGTCCTGTGCCTCCATTGTATCTCCTGAACATGGAAGGAAGGCTTCCTGGCACCATCTTAGATTGTGTGGTGGCAGAAGGTCTGGGATGGCACCCCACAGTCCATTATCATACAGCTTAAACTCAGGGACTGAACACTGTCCTTGAGCTTTCTCAAGGCTAGTGCTCTACCACTTGAGCCACAGCACCAGCTTTTTTCTATGTTTGTGGTACTGAGGAATCAAACCTGGGTCTTTGTGCACGCTAGGCAAGCACTCTACCACTAGGCCAAACTCCCGGTCCCTTAACCTGTCCTTTTTGCTTCACAAGAGAGAGCAGCCCCTCTGTTTCCAACAGAGATGCCACCGGAAGGATCTGATTGGCTGCCTGGATTAGGTGCCCATTTTTGGACCAATCACAGGCTAAGGCCAGCCCTTTAAAGGCAGAGCCACAGAGGTGGCTGTTAATGGAAAGTCTCAAGGCATTTATTTATTTATTTATTGTGCCAGTAACTGAGGCTTCAATTCAGTGCTTCTCACTCAAGACTTGGCTTTTTTGCTCAAGACTGGCACTCAGTCATGTGACCCAGTGCTCCACTTCTGGCGTTATTTATGCTGGTTAATTGAAAATAAGAGTCTCATGGACTTTTCTGCCCAGGCTGGCTTTGAATCTTGATCCTCAGATCCCAGCCTCCTGAGTAGCTAGACTTACAGGCATGAGCGAGCCTGGGTACACACCAACACTTTTTGAAGAGGGCATAGAAGATGTTGGGCTTGGAGCCTGGCCAGCTTCCCGGTAATGCAAGTCAGAGAGAGTAGAAGTGGCTGAGCCTTGGTGTGGTGTCCAGGGAGATCCTGGGGTAGGACAGTATGCAGTCTCTTACCTGGTCATCAGCCTTACTTCCAGGCCCAGCAGGGACGAACAGGATGATGTCCCATTTCTGGCTTCTCCTCAGTGACCATGGGGTCTTCCCTGGAGGCCAGTGGAAAAAAACTAGAGTCTTAGGTTGGGACTGGCTGTGGAGCAGGAGCCTACTGAATTCTGCCTTTTCTGCACGAGTGTATGGCCTACCCCATCCTGGCAGGACACAGGAGCCTCTTAAAACACAAGGTCCTTCCTTCTTTGCAAAGATTCATTTGCTTTTTTTTTTTTTTTTTTTTTTTTTTTTGAGGGGGAATGGAACCTTCTGCATGCTAGGCAGGTGTTTGCCATAATGCTATACCTTAACCTCCAAGCAGCGTCCCTAGACCCTGAGCCTGACATATGGGAAGCTCCAGGAACTGGAGTTCTCCTGGGGTTATCTCATGTAGACAGAGAAACTTAGCTACCAGGTAGTTAAGTAACTCCCAGGTGGCCCAGAGTGAAGCCTCAGATGACTACAGAGCTATCATAAGACCTCATGAAGTCCCTTGTACCCTCCCTACTTGCCCTCCCACATACCTATCCCTGACTCCTCTTCCTGTGTTTCAGAATGCCCTGCTGCACTGTCCATGGTGGGGCAGTTTCTCCCAGGCACCGTATCCAGCCTTCTCCAGTGAGAGCCCGTAAGTCTTAGCCCTCAGTTGCATGCTCCCAAAGTCCCAATGCAGAAATCAGAGCTCCCAAAGTTTCTGTCCTTCCTTGTTGTTGCCAGGGCCAGAAGCACCCACCTAGACCAGCCTTCTTAGCTTGAGGACAGGTCTGTGATGCCATGTTGGGCCAGGGTCGATCCCCACAGGCTTGACCTCCCCTGACACTGGCTGGAGCCAGAGCAAGGATGGGGGTTGTGTAGATCCTCAGAGCCATGCCTTGCTAAGCTCTGTCTCAAGTGGAATACAGGAGGGGAACTTATTTTCCACCACATTTTGCTTACCTTCCTCTGTCTCTTCCTCCAGCCAGTTCATGAACTCCACGTTCCTCAGTGGCCAGCCTTGCCCAGACACCAGCTATGCTTCTGTAGCCACTGCCTCCAGCTTCCTGCCAAAGAGTGGTGACTTTCCTCAGGTAAAAGCCACAGGCTTGTTTGGAGCACCAAAGCTGTGGTACCACCTCTGAGTGTCCATGAATTCATTAAGGGTGCTATTGGTTACAAGGAAATGTGGCTGGTGTTTTGGAAACAACCAGTTCCCTGCTTAGCTGCTATGGGCAATAAAGAAGAAGCCTGCCAGCCTGAGAGTCTCTGCTGTCCTACTGGTCACCAGACTGTTCTCCTTACCTTGTGATTGTGCAAGGATGTGTTGGGATGGCTATGTAAGGAAGGCAGGGGCCAAATGGGCAGATGGCCTGTAGTCACATTGTCCTCACAGTCTCCATAGCTGTCTTGTATCTGATTCATTCCTCACACTGGGCACCCTCCCCACAGGCCCCATAGCAGTGGCATAAGAAAGTAGCCTATAGAAGCTAAGCACTGGTGGCTCTTGCCTGTAATCCTAGCTACTCAGGAGGCTGAGATCTAAGGATCACAGTTCAAAGCCAGCCCAAGCAGACAAGTCTATGAAATTTATCTCCAATTAAGCATCAGAAAACTGGGGGGCTGGGAGTTTGGCCTAGTGGTAGAGTGCTTGCCTAGCATGCATGAAGACCAGGGTTCAATTCCTGGTTACCACATACATAGAAAAAGCCGGAAGTGGTGCTGTGACTCAAGTGGTAGAGTACTAGCCTTGAGAAAGTCCAAGGACAGTGCTCAGGCCCTGAGTTCAACTGACAAAAACAAAGAGACACAGACATAGATAGAGACCAAGTGTACTAAGGCAGCACGGAGTCTTTACAATTTCTGAGAAAGCAAACATGCTGACGCCTGCCAGCATCAGCCTTTGTGCACTGACAGAGACATGGTTTTTTCCACGATCATGTTTGAGTGGCATTCCAGGGTTGTGGATATGGTATGTTGGGTGCTCCCAAGATTCATGGAACACAAGAACGCAGAGCCCTCTCCCTTCCTCCCTTTGTGTGTGTGTGTGTGTGTGTGTGTGTGTGTGTTTGTGTGGGTTGTATGTGTGTGTGCATGCATGCATGTGCATGCACTTGAACTCAGGGGCTGAGCTCTGCCCCTTAGCTTTTTCATTCAATATTGGCACACCACCCACTTCTAGCTTTTTTTTGGGGGGGGGAGGTGAGGGGATCATGGGGCTTGAACTCGGGGCTTGAGCCCTATCTTTGAGCTTTTGTGCTCAAGGCTAATGCTTTACCACTTTGAGTCACAGCTGTGATTCAGTTTTGTGGTGGTTCTTTAGAGATAAGAATTTCATGAACTTTGCTGCCTGGCCTGGTTTCAAATCATGATCCTGATCCGTTTCCTGAATAGTTAGGATTACAAGCATGAGCCACTAGCACCTGGCCTAGTTTCAGCTTTTTGCTGGCTAATTGAAGGTAAGAGTCTCAGAATTTTCAGCCCTAGGCTGGCTTTGAACTCAGATCTCAGCCCCTGAAGTAGCTAGAATTACAGGTGTGAGCTACCACTAAGTTCTTTCTGCTTATTTCTGATCTTTGTCTTTTTTCTTCTTCTTTTCTTGCACCATCCCTGAGCTTCCTTTGTTCAAGACTAACACTCTACCATTTGAGCCTATCGCCACTTCCAGCTCTTTCTGTTTATATAGTACTGAGGAATCAAATCCAGGGCTTCATGCATGCTAGACAGGCACTCTACTGCTAAGCCACATGCTCAGCCCCTTTTCATCTTTTTTTTTTTTTTTTGGTCATGGAGCTTGAACTCAGCCTGGGTGCTGTCCCTGAGCTCTTCAGCTCAAGGCTCCCACCCTACCCCTGGGCTTAGGTGCTGTCCCTATGCTTACCCTTGAGCCACTGTCCTACTTCCCGTTTTTTAGTGATTCATTGGAGGTAAGAGTCTCTCCACTTTGTGCTTTGAACCTTGATCCTCAGATCTCAGTCTCCTGAGTAGCTAGGATTACAGGTATAAGCCACCAGCACTTCTGGCTTTTTCTGTGTATCTTGTACTGGGGAATGAACCCAGGCCTTTGTGCATGCTAGGCGAGCTCTCTACCACCCCACCCCTGGAGGACCTCTTCCACATTCCGCCCATGGGCTAGGATTGGGGTTCTGTGGAGGAAGGAGCCAAATCTGAAAGCCAGCCCTCATGTCTGGGCCTCCGCCAGCTGCCCCACTGTGGAAGTCCCTCTTGTCCTAATTCAGACTTGGTGAAGATGTGAACAATACAGTGATCCATATATCCACATCCTGGTCCTTGGAGCCTATGGCTGTCACCTTATGTGACAGAAGAAACTTTGCAGATGGGATTAAGCTTAAGAACCTTGATCTGGATTATCCAGGGTCACTTGAAGCCCAGCATCACCAGACAGTCCTCAAAGAGGCAGCCAGAAGGTTAGGGATAGTTATTGGGACATGCTGTGCTGCTCCTCTAAAGAGGGAGAAGGGGGTTGGGAGTGTGGCTTGAAGCCCTGGGTTGGATTCCTCAGTACCACATATACAAAAAAAGCCGAAGCAGCACTGTGGCTCAAGTGGTAGAGCCCTAGCCTTGAGCAAAAGAAGCTCAGGGACAGTGCCTAGGCCTTGAGTTCAAGACCTAGGACTGGCAAAAAAAAAAAAAAAGGGAGGGAACCATGAGAACCCTCTGGAAGCTGGGACAGTCAGGACAAAGATTTGCCCTGGCTAGGAGTTTGGCCTAGTGGTAGAGCGCTTGCCTAGCATGCATGAAGACTGAGGTTTGATTCCTTGGTACCACATTCATAGAAAAAGCCAGAAGTGGTGCTGTGGCTCAAGTAGGAGAGTGTTAGCCTTGAGGAAACCCAAGGACAGTGCTCAAGCCCTGAGCTCAAGCCCAGGACTGGCAAAAAAAAAGAAAACAAAAAACCAAGATCCTCCCTGGAGCCTCGGCATCAGCCCTGCTACATTCCAGATTTTTGTCCTCTAGACCATAAGATCATATCACTGTGGCTTTAAGCCAGGAGGTTTTTGGTAGTTAGGGTTGGAGCAGCACATATTTCATGCTCTAGAATTGTTTCTTTTAGCCATGTAAATCAGAAGGTGCTGTAATAGAAAATCCAGAGCTGGGAAGGAAATGTAACCTATAGGCTTTCACTTAACAGCTAGTAATAAAACTCCTGAATTTCCTGGCAGAGGAGGCAAAAAGAGAAAGGAGATAAGGTGTGTGAGTAAGCACCTATGAGGAGAAAGCAGAGGTATTTTCATTTTTGCTGAGCCATCCTGATTTCCCTTTGTGGTATGGCACAGTCCTCTGTAACTATGGACATATGGCGCCCTCCCTGCCTGTGGTTAGGTTTGGCTTCCTTTTCTTATGTCCTGCGCTGAATCTGAACTGTCAGCCCCACAGTACCCTTTTCCTTGATTCTGTTATGTGAGCCCACCAAGATCTAGGGAGGTTGGGACTGTGGAACAGGGGGCATCACACCGCTCTCTCGAGGTTCCTCACAGATCTGTGGAGGTAGCCTCCTTGTCTTGCTGCTCTGTTTTCAGGAATATAATGGTCAAGTTCTTACCCCAGCCCCATGTGCCACCCTGGCCAGCCTGCTGGATGCCTTCCACAAATCAAACCTACCTCACTGGGGTCAGAGTAGGCCTGGAGACTGGGGACCCAAGTCCAAATACTGGAGGCAGGGTGCACGTGCACGTGTGCATGCGCGTGCGCGCACACACACACACACACACACACACACACACACACACACACACCAGTTTGAAATAAGAAGTTATGATGCTCCAAGTTTCTGTATATTTGAAAGTTTTCATGAGACTGGACATACCTGTAATCTCAGCACTCAGAAGACTGAGACAGAGTCAAATCAAGCCTGGGTCATAAAATGAGACCCAGTCTCAGAAAACAATAACAGGTCTGGGAGTGTGGATTGCAAAACCTTGAGTTAAAACTAAAGGTGGGGGCCAGGAGTTTGGCCTAGTGGTAGTGTGCTTGCCTAGCATGCACGAAGACCCAGATTCGATTCCATGGTACCACATATATAGGGGAAAAAAAGCCAGAAGTGGTGCTGAGGCTCAAGTGGTAGAGTTCTAGCTTTGAGAAAGTCCAAGGACAGTGCTTAGCCCAGAGCTCAAGCCCAGGACTGGCAAAAAAAAAAAAAAAAAAAAAACCCTAAAACAAAAACACTAAAGGTGGGCCGGGCACAGTGGCTCACGCCTGTAATCCTAGCTACTCAAAGCCAGCCAGGCTGTGAGACTCTTATCTCCAATTAATCACCAGAAAACAGGAAGTAGCATCTGTGGCTCTAGAAGTAGGGCGCTAGCCTTGAGCTGAAGCGCTCAGGGACAATGCCTAGGCCTAGAGTTCAAGACCCACAGGGGGTGTGGCTTAGTGGTAGAGTAAGTACTTGCCTAGCATGTATGAAGCCCTGGGTTCCATTCCTTAGGACCACATATACAGAAAAAGCTGAAAGTGGTTCTGGGGCTCAAGTGGTAGAGCTCTAGCTTAGAGTAAAAAGAAGCTCAGGAGCTGGGCACAGTGGCTCACACCACTCTGTAATTCTAGCTGCTCAGGAGGCTGAGATCTGAGGATTGAGGTTCAAAGACAGCCCCACCATTAAAGTCTATGAGACTCTTCAATTAACCACCAAAAACCCGGAAGTGGCACTGTGGTTCAAGGGTTAGGGAGTTAGCCTTGAGCCAAAGAGCTCAGGAACAGTGTCTAAGCCAAGTTCCAAGTCCTACCACTGCCAAAAAGGGGGGGGGGTATGTGTGGGACCACCTATAATTCGAGCTACTCAGAGGCAGAAATATGGAGGATCATAGCTCAGAGTCAGTCCAGGCAAAAAGTTAGCAAGATTCCATCTTAAAACATAACTATGAGTTGGGTTGGAGTTATAGTTCAGGTAGTAGAGCAGCACCAATGATCAAAAGTAAACATTAGAAGCTGGGTGCCTGTAATCCTAACTACTTAGGAGTCCAAAATCCAAGGATCACACTTCAAAGCCAGCCCAGGCAGGAAAGCCTGTGAAACTCTCATTGCCAATTAATGACAAAAAAAAAAAAAAAAAAAAAGCCAGAAGTACAACTGTGGCCCATGTGATAGAGTGCCAGCCTTGAGCAAAAATGAGCTCATTGATAGTGTCCAGGCTCAGAGTCAAGTTCCAGGACTGGCCAAAAAAAAAAAAAAGTAAGCATCAGATATCAAGTTTGAATATAGGTCTAAACAACAACAAAAATAGCTGTGTGTGAGCTTGGTCTTCATGCCTATAATTCTTACTACTCTGGAGGCTGAGATCTTAGGGCTTCATGCATGCTAGGCAAACACTCTACCACTAAGCCACATTCCTAGCCCCTGAAGTCCGAAATGGAGGACACAGTTCAAAGCCAGCCCATGCAGAAAGTCCATGAAACTCTTATCTCCAATTAACCTGCAAACTGCTGGAAATGAAGGTGTGGCTAAAGTGATAGAGTGCTGACCTTGAGCAAGAAAGCCTAGAGAGGGCCAGGAGCATGGCTTAGTGGTATAGTGCTTGCCTAGCATGCATGAAGATCCAGGTTCAGTTCCTCGGTACCACATACATAGAAAAAGCCAGAAGTGGTACTGTGGCTCAAGTGGCAGAGCCTAGCCTTGAGAAAGCCCAAGGACAGTGCTCAGGCCCTGAGCTCAAGGCCCAGGACTGGCAAAAAAGAAAAAAATAAAAAGAAAGCCGAGAGACTACCCAGGCCCTGAGTTTAAGCCTAGTACTAGTATACACACACATACACACACAGAGCCAGGCACCAGTAGTTCACACCTGTAATCCTAGCTACTTAGGAGGCTGAGATTTGAGGATTATGGTTTGAAGCCAGCTGGGACAAGAAAGTCAATGAGGGTCTTATCTCCAATTAACCAACAATAAGAAAGTTGAAAGAGGAGCTGTGGCCAGGTGGTAGAATGCTATCCTTGAATAATCAAAAAGGAAGTTCAGAGATAGCACTCACACCTTGAATTGAAGCTCCAGGACTGGCACAAGGAGAGCACCGAGTATGAGGTAGTACCTCACGGTGTTCCCAGTCATATGGCAGACACAGAAAGGAGGGTTAAAGCATGATGAAGCTCACCCCAGGCAAAAACAGACCTTTTCTGAAATGTTTCTAAAGCAAAAAGAGGTTAGGAACATGAAGTGGTAGAGCGCTTACCTAGCAAGCTCAAGTTCCTGAGTTCAAAGCCCAATACTTGTCCTCCTCCAAAAAAAAAAAAGTATTTTAAAAATGTGGGCTCAGAGCATGGCCTAGCAGTAGAGAACTAGCCTTGTGTACTTGAAGCCCTGGGTTCAATTTCCTGGTTCCCATACACAGAAAAAAGCGCCAGAAATGGTGCTATGGCTCAAGTGGCAGAGCCCTAGCCTTGAGAAAGCTCAAGGACAGAGCTCAGGCCATAAGTTCAAGCCCCAGGACTAAAAAAATGTGTGAGTGAAGTACATGACTGGATAGTCCCCGCCTTGCTCTGATGATCCTTTGAAGGGACCTATGTTTTTGGGTTGAACATCTGGTGGCGTCTCTCAATTAGAGGACCTCAGAAGCAGCACTAGATTCTCCTCAGGGCTATGTTCTCTGCTAAGGACATGTCTATACAGATGTGTGACTTTGTTTCCATTCTCTTTTTTTGTGTGTGGGGGGGGTTCTTGCAACAGTCTTGAGTCTTGAATTCAGGACCTGAGTATTGTCAGTTACCATTTTTGCTCAAGAATAGCA
The DNA here is from genome assembly GCF_031878675.1 of Megascapheus bottae. Lineage (NCBI taxonomy): Eukaryota > Metazoa > Chordata > Mammalia > Rodentia > Geomyidae > Megascapheus > Megascapheus bottae. The sequence goes on from NC_143509.1 coordinate 26,735,347, forward strand.
CTCTACCATTTGTGCCACAACTCCACTTTTGGCTTTTTGGTGGTTAATTGGAGATGAGTCTCACCAGCTTTCCTGCCCGAGCTGGCTTCAAACCTGTCTTCAGATACCTGAGTATCTAGGATTGCAGTTATAAGCCACCACTGTCCAACTTATTTTGGGTTTTTGAGACAGGTTCTTGCTATATAGTCCAGGCTGGTCTCCAAATCATAGTCCTTCGAATTCAGCCTTCAAGTGATGAGATTTGTTACCATTATTTATTTATTTGTTTTTATTGAGGTGTGACAGAAAAGCCACCATTTCAGCGTATACCCCTCTATTTCTCCATAAACTCACAAACTCACAACCATTGCACTAATCCTACAATATTCTTATTATCCTACCAACAATTTGTCACCTTTGGGCAATTATTTCAGTCCTCCCCAGCCCAAGACCACTTCCTGTCTCCAGTGATATTGAAGTTTGAACTCAGGACTTTGTGCTTGGAAGAAAGGCACTCCATACTATCTCGGGATTCTCCTGTTCTGCATTTTTCTTGTCAATGAAGCCACAAACTATGGGGCCTTTTCTCTGGTTTTTATTGAGTATTGTGCCCTCAAGGACCCTCCATATTGTAGCTTCATCCTATTCGTGGCTGAGTATTACTCCAGTGAGGATGGACGTCACTGTATGTCTACTCTTCTATGGCTACATCTTCGGGTGGTTTAAATCACGCATCTGAGGCTGGGAATGTGGCTTAGTGGTACAGTGCTTGCCTAGTAGGCCTGGAGACCTGGGCTCAATTCCTTAGTACCACATAAACAGAAAAGACTGGAAATGGCACTGGCTCAAGTGATAGAGTGCTAGCCTTAAGCAAAAGAAGCCCAGGGACAGTGCTCATGCTCTGAGTTCAAGCCCCAGGACTGACCAAAAAAAAAAAAAATAAATAATAAGTCATGCTGCTAAGAGCCTCTGGGCATAACTTTCCAAGTGCCAATGCTCGTGTCTGTCAGGCACACAGCCAAGCAGAGAACTGCACGCAGAGAACAACATAGAACTTGTCTGTGGTGGGCCAGGAGTGTGGCCTAGTTGGTAGAGTGCTTGCCTAGCATGCACAAAGCCCTGGATTTGATTCCTTAGTACCATATACACAGAAAAAGCCAGAAGTGGTTCTGTAGCTTAAGTGGTAGAATGCTACCTTTGAGAAAGCTCAAGAACAGTGCCCAGGCCCTGAGTTCAAGCCCCAGGACTGGCCAAAAGAAAAAAAAAACTTGTCAGTGGTACTTTAGTGACAGATTTCATGTGGTCATCTGTTCCAGGCATGCCCAAGTCTGATCAAGGGCATACTTTGGGACATGTGGGCCCAGGGGGCGAGAGGCTCCTGGGTCCCATGCTAGTGGATCATAGACCGTGGACTGTTTCTTGGCCTCGTCCCTGACCCATGATAAGTCTGGTTTGTGTGTGTATGTGTGTGAACTCAGGGCATGAGTGCTGTCCCTAAGCTTTTCTGTTCAAGTCTAGTGCTCTACCACTTGCACCACAGCTCCACTTCTTACCTTTTGTGGTTAATTCTAGATGAGTCTATTGGATTTTTCCTGCTCATGCTGACTTTGAACCTTGATCCTTATATCTTAGCCTCCTAAATAGCTAGAATTACAGGCTTGAGCTACCAGTGCCCAGCCTCAGTTTGTTTGTTTACTAGTCCTGGGACTTGAACTCAGGGCCCGAGCACTGTCTTTAAGCTTTTTTTGGCTCAAGGCTAGCACTCTTATCACTTGAGTCACAGCACCACTTCCCGTGTTTTCCGTGTATGTGGTACTGAGGAATCAAACCCACAGCTTTGTGCATGCTAGGCAAGCACTCTTCCACTAGCCCAGGCTCCCAGCACCTCACTCTTTTGCTGTGTACTGAAGGTGCTCCCACCAAGGCTGACCCAGCACCCCCCCCATTCTCCTCCCCCTCTGTCTCGTCAGACCTCTCCTCAGCTGTACCCTTGCATAGGATATCCCAGGGGTCCTGACTACAGGGCAATGCCATCTGCATGGATCTCACTTCCACCCGTGCCTAATACCTCTACAGCTCACTTAGACACCTCTTTCCAAAGTCACTCAGAAACCACCTCCTGGGATGTTGTCTCCCCTTTCTCCATGCTGCTCCTCTCACCCTGCATTGTGAGGACAGCTGCTACCCCCCACACACACACACACTGTGCCCCTGGCCACAAACAGACTGATGGGTACTACAGGCTTGCCTCCAGGCTACATGGCTGTTGGAGGCATCTGTCCGGTAAGTGGGCTCTGCCTGTAGCCCAGGGGCTGCTGGGAAGTGGAGATGAGCTCACGCTCAGGAAAGTGCTGCGCATACTGCCTGGCTCCCCACACAGGCCAGCATTGCATCGACTGCTCCACAAATGCATTTCAGTGGGATCAGAGGTCTGCTTGCTGCTCCCCAGCCCCCCCCAACCCCCCCCTCGGCCCTCCCCCAGTTACCGGCACTGGTCAGACAGGGAGAGATGGGAGGGGAGTTCCTCTTACAGGAAGCCCTTTGGTTTCATGCTGGCCTCTGCCCCTTGGCTGGTGTTGAGCGTGCACCTGGGAGGGGCCATCCACCTGCTGTAAAACAGGGCTCTTCTAAAGGCCTAGCCAGGCCCACATAGCCCTTTACCAAGCAGGCAGGAAGGGCTGGAGTGGGACATGGGGTGGGGGGGAGTCTGAGGCAGGAGGGGAGAGATAGGGAGTAGGAAGCCCAGAGTCAGACACACTGATGTGACAAGAGCAAGGGCCTGGCATAGGCTGTTCATTTGGGCCCAGCTTCATTCTTGTGATCTGGAGTAAGGGCACTGCATGGAAGAACCGCATCTCGATAGGTACACAGGCCACCCCAGCCAGCTCTCACTTCCTTTCAGGCCCGCAATTGCAGAACCCCATGTACCTAGGCCTAAACCCAAACTCATCTCTTCCACATACTCATTACCTCCACATATGACTCTTCCTTCCAGAATCCTCAGTGCCCCTCCATGTCTACCCAAGGCCCCCATTCCCCACTTCCAGGCTCATCCCTGACCCCTTCTCCCTGCCCCATATGTTATCATAGACCCCACTCCCCCATCCATCATAGATCCCTGACCCCTCTCCTATGCTGCATCATAGGCCTGTGAGTCTCCCCCCCCCCCTCTTTCTTTCTTTCTTTCTTGCCAGACTTGGGACTTGAATTCAGGGCCTAAGCACTATCCTTTTTCTCAAGGCTAGTACTCTTCCACTCGAGCTGCAGCATCATTTCTGTTTTTTTCTGTGTATGTGGCACAGAGGAATTGAACCCAGGGTTTCATTCATGCTAGACAAGCACTTTATCATTAGCCCATACTCCCTGCCCAGACCCATGCCTTTTCTCACTGCATTCCCTTCCTCTACATCCAGACCCCCTGCTCCTGCCTTGCCATCCCTGCCCAATCTAGCTCTCATTTTAGTCACTGTGAATGTACATTACCTGTATCCTATGTCCTCTTGGTCCTTGGAGCCTCTTTTCCTTAGCAGCCATGCCCTGTTGCCAGCATCAGGGACCAGCAGGCCAGTGACAGCTGCAGCCCTGTCCTTAGTGCTAGTGCCAGGCCAAATCTAAAGGAGAGGCTAGAGGCCTGAGGCTGAGGCAGCCAAGGGGTTGCTGGGGGTTGGCCAGTACACTGAAGGTGAATGGTCCTCCGATAGGGAAACCTTTCTAGACAACTTCCTTATCAGAGACTCTAAGCCACAACAAATGTTCCCATGTTCTTATGACCTACCTTACCCACCTTATTCTGCCAGCCTGTGAATCCTGTAGAGGTAGGACTGGGGGACCAAGGGTCAGAGCTTAGATGCAGTCTTATGCTGGTTGATGTAATTTTAAGGTTTGTTCTTGTACTTTGTACTTTTTGTTCCTTTCCTAGTAGTTTTTTTGGGTTTTTTTGCTGGTCCTGGGGTTTGAACTCAGTGCTTAGGGCCTGTCCTTGAGCTTTTTCAAAGCTAGTACTCTACCACTTAAGCCACAGTACCACTTCCAGGTTTGACTGCGTACGTGGCACCGAGGAATTGAGCCCAGGGCTTCTGGCAACTAGAAATTCATGTCTTGTCTCTCAGTTCTCCTGTTCTGGACTTGTCATGCTATGGCCTTTTGTGTCTGGCTTTTTTTTTTTTTTTTGGCTGAACATGTGTATGTGTGTGTGTGTTGTGTGTGTGTGTGTGTGTGTGTGTGTGTGAGTGTGTGCGTGTGCCCTTCCTGGGGCTTGAAATCAGGGTCTGGGTACTGTCCTTACATTTTTGTGATCAAGTCTCCTGAACAGTTAGGATTACAGATGCGAGCCACTGACTCCTGACTCCTGGTAATGGCTTTGATTTTTGTCACTTTTTTTACTTATCACCCTCCCTGTCTTGCAGTGCTTGGGGTTTCCCTCTGGTCAGATGGATATGGGACTGTGCTGTTTGTGTTGGAGACTGATCTTGGGGGGCCTCATTAGTGTCTAGATCTAGAACTAAGAGCCCCAATGTGCAGGTGATGTCCCTGTGACCTTGGCAAGATGTTTAGGGACTCTGTCCCATTCCTGAGTCTTCCCTAGAAGAGATCTGCTGACCCAGGCACCCCAACCCCTACTCCCCGACCCCAGACTGAGGGCTTAAACTCAGAGCCTGAGTTTTTCTGCTCTAGGCTAGCACTCTACCACTTTGAGCCAGAGCTCCATTTCTGGTTTTCTGGTAGTTCAGTGGAGAGAAGTTTCATGGACTTTCCTACCCATGATGGCTTTGAACTGCAGTCCTCAAATTCTGAATAGCTAGGATTACAGTTGTAAACCTCCGAGACTCAGCTTCCTTAGCTGGGCCTGTGTGCTGTACCTGAGCTCTGAATTCAGCTCAAGGCAGCTCAAGTGCTCTACCACTTTGAGGCACAGCACCACTTTCCGTTTTCTGGTGGTTAATTGGAGGTAAGAGTCTCATGGACTTTCCTACCCGGGATGGCTTTGAACCACAATCCTCAGATCTCAGCCACCTGAGTAGTGTTGGGGGCCGAGTAATAACTTTCTGCTGAGACAAGGCAAGGCGCAAGAGGCAGGGCGCAAGACTTGATTACCATTGGTTACAAATGCATTATTGTTTATCACTCTCTGCTGGGACCTAGAGTGAGGGGATATTAGCTGGAGGGACTTCCTCAGGAGGGGGGTTTAATGGAGAGAGAGATTTTCCTGCCTTGATGAAGCTGCATGGAGTCTCTGTTCTTGCTCTGGGGAAGGAAGACTGAGTGTGGGAGGACAGTGGGCCCTCTCTTCTCACGGCTCGTCCTGGTCAGGGAGTGTTTTTCCCCATCCCTCCGACTACTCTAGAGGGACCGGGGACAAAGGACCCCGACAGGTAGCTAGGATGACAGGCATGATCCACTGGCACCTGGCCCTGGGGCCAATTCTTGGCTGAGTGACAGAAGCCATGTTGTCTCCTTTCCCATTCTGGTGATGCAGAAGCCTTTACCTGTGGAGCCCTGTTTCCTAAGGGGGCAGGGGCTGTGGTTTGAAGGAGGATACAGTCTTGCCCTGCCCTCTCCCAGCTCAGCCTAGGAGCAGCAATGATCAGGCCCTGTGTCCTGGCCACCACCAGGAAAAAGCTTGGGGTAGCATGGACTGGGCAGGACTAGAGAGGCCCTCCCAGATGGGTGGGGACTGTCTTTGGTGTGTGTGCCAGACCTGGGGTTTAAACTCTGGGCTTGAGCAGTGTCCCTGAGCTTTTCTCAAGGCTGGTGCTCTACCACTTGAGCCCACAGCTCCACTTCTGACTTTTTGGTAATTAATTGGAAATATTAGTCTTGGACTTTTTTTGGCCAGATTGACTTCAAACCAAAATCCTCAGATCCCAGCCTCCTGTGTAGCTAGGATTATGGGTTTGAGGCCTATATCTGGGTGGGACTTTTGTTGAAGGGGGAGGAGCTGAATCCATAGCCTAAGGGGTGCTAGGTGTGTAGTCTGGGCCTCAGTTTACTCTGGGCCAAGCCTTTCCCTGTCCACTGCTATGAGGGCACAGAGCCACTCATTCCTGCCATTCCTGGTGGAATAGAGCTTACTGTCTCAGCTCTCCAGGGAAACAGAGGCTGTGTCCACTGTGGCTTCTGCCCACTGTGGCTTCTGCCCTTGAATGCCCCAAAAGAGCTGAGCTGGGGCCAGTAGGGCTGGCAGGGTGCGCCAGGGCCGGGCTGCATTGTTGACAGCCGTCTGTGGCTAGATTACGCCCCGTACAGTAATTCTCCTCCTCGGCTCTGCCAGTAATTGCCCTGACTTACCAGGCAGGCATCATTTCCTGAAAGTCAGCCCGGCCTTAGAGGAAGTAGGCGCTGAGAGGCCAGGCCCAAGCCGGTGACTAACCCAACATGCAAATGCAGCTGGTCTGAGCTGTGCTGCCTCTGTCCCATCTGGTCCCCACCTACCCAATGCCGGGGCTGCTGGGGCTGCTGTAGCTGTGGTCATGAGGGAGGCGCTCCCGAGCGGCTCTTCCAGGGGGACCCGTGCGGTGGTGGCCGGCGCCGGCACAGCCCCCTCACACCCCAACCATGTCCCAACTGCGATTCTGGCTGCAGTTCGCTGCTCTCAACAAGGTAAGGCTCTGGCCCCGAGGGGAGTGAGGTAAGAGACAATAGCTTGGAGGCAAGAGACCCCTCCCACCCCCACCAGAGCTGTAGGACAGGACCCAACAGGGCCAACCACCTGTGGGAATGAGCAGCTTAGCCCTGTCCCCTTCCAGAGGCCCCCAGCTGGGATCTTTCCTTTTTTGGCAGTGACAGTGAATCTTGCCAGAATTTTCTGAGGCGCAGATTTAGTACAAAGTTCCTGGATCCGGGAGACTGGAGGGAAGACAGGATAGAGTGTGAGAGGGATTTCCTAGTCACCCCCCAGGACGGGTCCTGGGTCCTGAGTACAAGGGACCAGGCTGACAGGAGAGCTGGCGTCGTCTTTGGTCCAGGCTGGGCCTTCGCCCTCAGCTCCTGCCAGGCTCCTGATGACCCCAGCCAGCCACTCATGGGATTTTTTTTTTTTTTAATCAGAACCTGTTTGCAGACTAGATTGGACATGCTTTAAGATTAGCTCTGGTTTGATAGGTAGAGCTGAGTCCCAGTCCTTCCTAGGGTACCCTGAGTTTGGCATACATGGGTTTATGCCTAGTTGCCGGGTTGGGGGTCATTTCTAGGCTGAGTTCTCTGGTAGGAGAGTAAGTAGGGTTTCTGCTGTGGATATTCCTCCTGTGACATGGGGGGCTCAGAACTGGGTCCTGCCCCACCCCAACAGAGCTCCCTGCCGTAGTTACAACAGGGAATTTTTCTTGTCCTACAAGTACTCACAACAGATCCCTCTTTTCTGGAGAGGTGGGGGGAGACACCCCTGTACCCTGTTTCAAAGCAGGGAGAGTGGAGCCCCAGGTCCCTGGGGAAATGCTCCAGGCATTCTTCAGATGAGCTGGGCTAGGCAGGGTCCAATTCTCTTTGGCAAAGGACTGGTAGCTGAGGGATTAGGAGGGTGGGAACTGGCTGGTATGGGTCCCTATGGAGGTCAGCTAATAGCTGCCTAGAGTCTAGTCTGGGTGGGTGTTGGAGGCTTGGTTTGGAAGGGTCTGTTTTCATTCCCCATTTTAGGCATTCACCTGTGATGAGGCCAGGCATTGGGGTGAGGCCTAGTAGACCCCTGAGAGCCCCACCCCTCCAGGACCTGGCAGGTGGGGACAAGATGATAAGGGACTGGGGCAACAGGGGACAGCTTAGGGGCTTTGATGAAGTCTTCCATACAGCTTGAGTTTCAGACTCTAGAAAAGTGGTTGGGAGGGCACAGTTCTTGCACCCACCCCAGTTGCTCCTCATTTACAGCTTACCCAGTGCCTTTGTGATCTGCATTGATAGTCTACCCAACATTTTCAGGTGTGTCCTTTGCCTACCCTGTACCCGCTCCAACCTTACCCACTCTCTTCATCATACCCCAGCTGGAACCAGTTCCCAGACATTCCTGCTTTCTCCCTAGGCAGTGGCAAGAGAATAAGTCAGGGGTCTACAGGGTGCCCCTTCACTGGGCCTACACAGTTTTCCATGTGGTCAGCTGGGATGTGGGTTGCAGGTAACCTCATGTAAGGCCCCCATCCTGTATCCTGTCATTAGGATCCAATGCTTTGGCCTTGGTCCCTGTTGTATGTCCAGGAGGGTGATGCTTCCTATTTGGCCAGTACCCCATTACCACCCCAATCCTGCCTAGTATATGATTGGGGCATGTTGGAGAGTTGTTTATTGTCAGTCATGGAGCTTGAACTCAGGGCCTGGGTGCTGTCCCTAAGCTTTTCTGCTCAAGGGTGGTGGCTAATTGGAGATAAGCATCTCAGACTTTCCTGCCTGGTCTGTCTTTTGAACCTCAGTCCTCAGATCTCTGCCTCTTAGGTAGCTAGGATTACAGGTGTGGGCTTCCAGTATCCAGCATGAAAAAGAGGGGGTCTTTATGCTGTGTCACCTTACCACATTGTCCTCTTGCTTGGCCTGGAACTACTGTGTGATTTGGAGTTGGGGAGGGGTGGGGAATCACGGTCTGCCACCCCAAGCTACACTGGGGCTAGTTAAAAAAAAAAAAAAGGTCTGGGCTTTAGAACCTCAGTTTTTCTAAAACAGATTCACACCTGAGTTGCTGGGCCGACTAGTGGGTATTGGACACCCTGCAGGTCTGGTGCTGTGGAGCAGTGAGGCCTGCCCCCTTTCTCCTCCCCTTTGCCCTGAGGCTCCTGGACTTTTCTCCAAGTTCTAGCCCCAGCCTATGGCTCTGAGGATGGGAAGGGGCCAGTGTCCTGTTAACAAGCACCTATCTTTTCCTCAGGCCCTTCTCCAGAGCTGAGGGCTAGGGTCTCACATCTGGGAGGGTCCATGCTGGATATGACTAAGGAAGGCTATGTGAGGAGAGCCTCCCTCCTGTGTTGGCGGGTGTATGTGAAGTGGCTTGTGCTTTGCCCAGGAACAAAGCTCTGTCTCCTAGGGCTATCTACCCTGAGCACTGGCAGCACCTCTGCCTATGGGTAACTGGGGGCCCTTCAGTGTGAGACAAGTATCTCATGCCCGCTAACCTGGCCCCTCAGAGTGTAGGGTGCTGACAGCTGGGTGGCCCTGTACTTCACGATTTCTGGCAGGACTTGGATCTGCACCACCTGTCAGCAGTCCTCTATAGGATGCAGGCTGGGCCCTGGTTTGATCCTTAGCCCACCCCTCAGGGAGACTAGGTAGGCCTGACTTGCATCTTGGGAGGAAGGGACTGATGTTGGGATTGACCTCCAGACCAGCACAGAGCCTTGAGGAAGATAGACAATCACTTGAGACCCCACTCCCTCTCAGGAATAGAAAGCCCAGGATAGCCAAGTCCCAGAAACAGCCTCAGCATGGAGGGAGGGAGCAGGGACATAGGATGAGGGAGATCCTGGAGATCACTTGACCCCAGTGACCTTGGAGTTGCAGGAACACTGCCCTGACTGGAGAAGCTGACCTAGCTGTGTTCTGTGGCCTACAGTCTGCTGGCAGTCTGAGCCTCCAGAGTCTATGTGCCCTGGTCACTCTGTTCTCTCCTTCCCCCATGGGAAAGCAGGATAGCTCAAGCCAGGACCAATTAGGAGTTTTTGGTCCCCAGAGCACAGGACCAATCTTCCCAGGTGACAGGGTGCCTGCAAGGGGTCAGGAAGTCTGTTCATAGTCACCCCCTGACCCTTACTCTCATGCCCACTGACAAAGCCAGACACATCACCAGGGTCTGTAAGCAGCACATGGCGGGTCTATATTTCCAACACCAGCTTGCCCTCCCTCCCCGATGTGGCTTCGGCTAGTTCATCTGGGCCAGGCACTGCCAAGGAAACACTTCTAGGGCACCAGAGGCAAAAGTCAGAGTGACTGGGCCCTCTGGCCACAATGGGAGCAATACTGGGCTGCACACAAAAGGTTAGGGTTGGCACTGGGCCCACATCCTGGTCCTCAGGGACATTGCCCTGGACTCTGGTTCCTTTTCTAGAAAAAAAAGGGATGCAGGGCAGTATGGGGATCCCTCACCTATAGGGAGGGCCCTGGCAGACCTTCTGGGTGGGGGCACACACCCCATGTGTCACACATATGCAAGGGAGAGTGTTGGGTGGCCTGGAGAGAGGATATAGGGGTTACCAACTTTGGTCACTGCAGTGACCCCTTCCCCACACGGCTGCTCTAAACCAGGTTGAAAGAGAGCACACCAAGAGCCTGAATCCTAGCTGCTCAAGATGCTGAGATCCAGAGGACTGCAGTTCAAATTCAGCCCAGGCAGTGCAGATGTTAACACTACCTCTTCAAAACAACTAACCAAAAGTAGGGCTAGAAATGTGCCTCAGTCCGGACGCAGTGGCTTACACCTGTAATCCTAGCTACTCAGGAGGCTGAGATCTGAAGATCGAGGTTCAGACTCAGCCTGGGCACTAAAGTCCATGAGACTGTTATCTCCAACTAACCACCAGAAAACCAGAAGTGTTGCTGTGGCTCAAGGGTTCGGGCAGTAGCCTTGAGCTGCAGAGCTCAGGGACAGTGCCCAGGCCCAGAGTTCAAGTCCTACAACTAAAAAAAAAGAAAGAAAAGAAAAGTGCCTCAAGCAATAGAGCATCAGCTAAGCAAGCAAGCAAGCTAAACAACTTCAAGTCCCTGAGTTTAAACTCCTGTACAGGAGGCTGCGGGGGGGGGGGGGGGGGAAGAGGGAAATCACAAACTTTAGGTTTATAAATGATATACATGTTAGGTGCTACAGGTTTGCACCTGTAATCCTAGCTACTTTTTTTTTTTTTTGGCCAATCTTAGGGCTTGAACTTGTCCTGAGCACTGTCCTTGAGCTTTCCTCAAGGCTAATGTTTTACCACTTGAGCCACAACACCACTTCTAGCTTTTTTGTGTATGTGGTACTGAGAAATTGAACCCAGGGCTTTATGCATGCTAGGCAAGCACTCTACCACTAGGCCAAACTCCTGGCCCAATCCTAGCTACTCTGAAAGCTGAGATCTGAGGATAGAGATCTGAAGCCAGCCCAGGCAGGAAAGTTTGTGAGACTTATCTCTAACCACCAAAAAGCCAGAATGGAGCTGGTAGTGTCACTGTGGCTCTAGTGGTAGAATACACAGCCTTAGCAAAAAAAGTTCAAGGCCAGTGCCTGAGGCCCTGAATTCCTGCCCCATGACTAGCATACACACAAAAAAGACATATATATTTGGCAATGCCTCGTTGCAGAACAATTTCAGGTGTACAGTGTGATGGTTTTAGTGTATTCATGGTTATACATCGTCTTTAGGACATTCATTCACCTCAAAAAGAAACTCATTCCCATAAGCATTGACCCCTTTCCCCTCACCATCCCCATTAGTTCACTGCCTGTCTTTGGATTCACCTGTTCTGGACTTTTCCTATCAATGAAGTCATATGGGGCCTTTTGTGTCTGCTTCTGTCACTGTGCACGATGTCCTCAAGCTCTGTCCACTGGGCCAGACTCAGAGCCTCAACCTGTTCATGGCTGTGTGATGTTCTGGGACCACATTTTTTTTTCCAGTCCTAGGGCTTGAATTCAGGGCCTGGGCATTGTCCCTGAGCTTCTTTTTGGTCAAGACTAGCACTCTACCACTTAAGCCAGTAACACTCCTGGCTTTTTCTGTGTATATGGTACTGAGGAATTAAACCCAGGGCTTCATGTATGCTAGGTGAGCAGCCTACCACTAAGCCACCTTCCAACCCTTGTTATTGTACCAGTGGTGGGGCTTGCACTCAGGGCCTGAGAGCTGTTCTTGAGCTTTTTCACTCAAGGCTGGGGCTCTAGACCATTGAGCCATAGTTCCACTTCTGGCTTCTTGGTAGTTCATGGGAAGTAAGTCTTGGATTTGTTTGCCCAAGTTGGCTTCAGTTTGGGATCCTCACAGCTCAGCCTCTTGAGTAGCTAGAATTACAAGTGTGAGCTACCAGTGTCTGACTAATGCTTCCTTCTGTCAGCCTTGAGCTAACTCTGAGCCCAGCTTGATCCTGGGCTCAAGCAACTCACCTAGGCCTATCTTGCAGGACTCCTCATACCTCGAGGACCTCTCCAATGCCTCCATCTTTTCCTCATCTGTGGACTCCCTGTCAGACATTGTAGACACGCCTGACTTCCTGCCAGCAGACAGCCTCAGCCAGGTGCCCACCATCTGGGATGTCAGCACTGCCCCAGCCACCAGTGATAAGGTCAGTGTGCCTCGCATGTCCAACTGGAGCTGCTTCTGAGAGAGGGGCTAGGGTAGCGAGAGTGGTGGTTATTCTCAGGCTCTCCACAGATGTGGACGAGGCTGTGTCCCATGTGTTCTCATGGGTCCTTCCCAACCCTGAGGCTGGGCCACACATTCCACACCCTCTTCAGTACTACCCCTGACCACATCCCGTGGCACTTTCTCCTCACCCTGTTCTACAGAGTCTCAGAGGCCATAACCCTGCTGGGGAGGCAGGTTCACCCAGGACAAGGCTTTTAGATTGTAATCTAGACTGCAGGAGACCCCATGTGAGGGGACATACATGTCCTTGCTCCTGGCAAGGAGTGAGTGGAGGACAGGGCACTACCCAGCACCCTTCAGTGTCCAAGATTCCCTTCCCCCCCCTCAAAAAAAAGCAATCTAGCCCCTAATTTCAGTAATGTCGAGAACTCCTTAATACCCAGGCCTTTCCTGGACATCTGTAAGAGAAGCTTCTAGACTTTGGGAGTGTAAGTCACAGCACACTGTGGGTACAGTAGCCCTCCTCCCCTATGGATGCAGAAGGGCAAATGCTTAGGGCAGCTCTGCCCCAGTGCCACAGGCTGGGTCCCATTCAGTCAGAATGGCTGCTGGGCTGGGATTACTTTCACCAGTGGGTGTCAGCAGACCCCATAGCACTGACATGGATCCTGCCTCCCAGCTCTGTGGGGTGGCTCAGGCTTGTTCTCCCTTTTAGGATTGGGATCCCAAAGGCACTGTCCACCCCTACCAGGGGCCCAGCTGGACTGCAGGAGATCATGCGTGGGCTTCTGTAACCCAATGCCCTGGCACTGGCCCAGCCTGGCCCGGAACGTGACTCAGCCTTCCAGGAACCCTCATGTCTTCTGTTTGGGTTTTTGCTAATTGGGAAAAGGAAAGAGAGAGAGAGAGAGAGAGAGAGAGAGAGAGAGAGAGAGAGAGAGAGAGAGAGAGAGAGAGAGAGAGAGAGAGAGAGAGCGCGCGCAGAAAGGCTGAGCTTGGACTTTTAATCTTTGTGACCTCACTCTGGTCTTTCCAAACATAACTGGCCATGCTTCTAACCTGAGATAGGAGTAGTAAGTATGCCTTGATGGAACCCCATGCTGCTTGTTGGTGCTAAGCACTGTATGGCGCACAGGCTCCAGTAGACCTTGGCTAAAACCACAGCTGGTCTTAGAACATTGGGTCCGTGGAACTAGGATTAGAAGTCACTCTTCCCTTTAGACTTTAGACTTTAGACTTAGGCTTTGTCAGGGCTAGCGCTCACCCACTGGAGCCACAGCACCATTTCCAGCTTTTTTCTATATATGTGGTACTGAGTAATGGAACCTGGGTCTGTGCGTGCTAGGCACTCTTACCACTAGGTCAAACTCCTGGCTTTTTTTTTTGGTGGGTCATGGGGCTAGAACTCAGCCCTTGAGCTTTTCAGCTCAAGGCTGAAGAGGTTTCTAGAGGTTAATTGGAATAAGAGTTTCAGGTCCTCTTGTGCCCAGGCTGGCTTTGAACCTTGATCCTCAGATCTCAACCTCCTGAATAACCACCACGTCCGGCGCTATTGAGAATTTTTAAGAACCACACATGTCAGGTACCAGTGGCTCATTCCTATAATTCTAGTTCCTGGAGAGGCTAAAATCTGAGGATCAAGGTTTGAAGCCAGCCCAGGCAGGAAAAGTCTATGGGACTTTTATCCCAATTATCCACCAAAAAGCAAGAAGTGGCGTTATGGCTCAAGTGTTAGAGCACTAGACGAGCAAAAGCTAAGGAACCCAAGTTCAAGCCCCAATACTGGCACACACACACATAAAAAGTATCAAACAAATCCTGATCTGGACTCCACTGTTTCCCAGTTGCATCCTATGTCTGCCTGGCTTCAGTGTTGTAATTCAGACAATGGCAGCCACATGCTTCCTAGGGGGTGGGCAAGAAAAGTCCCTTCTCAGTCCTATTTACTCTGGATACCTGTCAGTTCTCAGATCCCGTGGTGGGCCATCTCCCCCTAGTGGCACAGACTGGATCCCAGCGGTCAGGCCCCACCTGCCCACCCAGCCCAGAACTAGTTTATATGGCCATCACTCCACACCTTTCCAGCCAACAGCCTATTTCTTCACTGGGTTACTGGCATACTGGGCTTCTGACAGGTCCCCCCCACAGTGGACCTGCCACCTGGGGAGAATACAGGGGTAGCAGCATGTTTCCATCAGTGCTGGGGCCATCAGGGGAGAGGAGAAGACCACCATCAGGTGAGGGCTACAAGTGAGAGTGGCCTATCACCAATACAGTCTGACTTCTCTCTTGTCCTCCCCTTAGATGAAAAATGCACATATTAGTATCCCCAGTGCTTCTGTAGCCCCCTGCATAGCCTGTTTTCAGCTTGACTTGCCAGCCATTGCCAGGCTATAGTCCTATCAGAGTTAGTGAGCCCCTCCTTTAGGGAGGTAGGGTAATGGTGGGAGCCCATCAAGGCCAGAGTGGTGGGCAGTGGCGCCAACTACTGTCCTCTCCTGCAGCTGTTCCTGCCCAGTGTGCCATTTCCAAGCCTCAAAGAACCCTTGACCTCCCTCTCCAGCACTCCACTTCTTGTCAGCTACCAGGTGAGTTTGGTTAGCCATTTCCCTCCCTGGCCAGCACTGACTCCTGTGGGCTTAGGGAGAGGTTTTCTGAACTCAGGAGCTTCTTGTTTGTCAGGTCCTATATGTGGCCTGCAAACAGAAATCTCCCTATTTTATAGATAGGGAAACAAAGGCCCCAGAGAAGTATCACCTGCGGGTAATGGTAGGGCTGCCTCTGTCCCTGTCAGGCCAGGACTGACCCCTTAACTTTTACCCATACCTGTAGTCAGGGAACCCACCTGAGGAGGAGGAAGAGGCTGAGGAGGAGGAGGAGGCTGAGGAGCTGGGCCATGCAGAGACCTACGCTGACTATGTGCCATCCAAATGTAAGTGCTCAGGAGGGCAAAAGAAGCTCAGACCCCCATATGGAGGACAACTTCCCCCTCCCCATAGGTGCCTCCTTCCTGTCCAGATCTCAACACTGTTCTCTTGAGTCCCTGAGATCTGCTTTTCCTGTTCACAAAGCCAATGCTGGAGCTAACCCCCAGCTTCATGATTCCTGATCTCACCCTGTGCCCCTTCAGCCAAGATCGGTAAGCAGCACCCAGACCGTGTGGTGGAGACCAGCACTCTGTCTAGCGTCCCGCCACCAGACATCACCTACACCTTGGCACTGCCCACCCCTGACAACGGGGCCCTGTCTGCCCTGCAGCTGGAGGCCATAACCTATGCATGCCAGGTGACTTGCTCCTGCCACATCCCATCCCACAAACCCCCTTCCTGAAGAAGGGTTTCCACAAGGTGCTCCAGCCTCTGACCACCCCCTTCTGCCACAGCAACACGAAGTTGTGCTGCCTAACGGGCAGCGCGCTGGCTTCCTCATCGGGGACGGGGCTGGTGTGGGCAAGGGCCGCACGGTGGCTGGCATCATCATGGAGAACTACCTGCGTGGCAGGAAGAAGGCCTTATGGTGAGTGTTTAGACCATGTCCTGGGGACAGGGGCAGGGTGTGCAGGCTGCTCCTGACCAGGCCATACCGCTTCCCAGGTTCAGTGTCTCAAATGACCTCAAGTACGATGCAGAGCGTGACCTGCGAGACATAGAGGCCCCAGGCATCGCTGTGCATGCTCTGAGCAAGGTGGGTAGAACCAAGCCAGGATGCAAGGGTGTGGGGGTGGCAAGGACCTCCTTGCCAGGTTCTGCCCAGCCTTGGAGCCCTCCACGTATGTCCCTACCCCTGTTCCTGTCCACAGATCAAGTACGGTGACAACACTACCTCAGAGGGCGTCCTCTTTGCTACCTACTCTGCCCTGATCGGCGAGAGCCAGGCCGGTGGGCAGCACCGCACCCGCCTGCGGCAGATCCTCCAGTGGTGTGGGGAAGCCTTCGATGGCGTTGTATCCTGCATGGGCAGGGGGGAGCAGCAGAGCACTAAGGGGCAGAGTGAACTATTGTGGAGACACCCCTCCTATGCTGTTCTAGAAAGTTCTGTGGTGATCACAGACATGGTAGTAGTTTGGGATCATGCTTGGGAGGTGGGCTGTCTGTGGACACTGGACTGTCTGCCAGTATGGGCAGAGTTCCCTCATTCCCCTGGCTCCAATGGCAGGCTGCTGTCCATCCTGGCACCCAGTGCATAGTCGATGCCTATGGAAGCTGCGGGCACAGGCTGTTAGGGTCAAGGGCCCTCAGGTCACCACTGGGACAGAAAGCTGGGCCACAGGGCTTTGCCACCAGTCCTTCCACATTCTTTTCTTGCAACTTGCCTTCTCTGCACAATGAGAAAAACTCAATGGCACCCTTTTCTTCCTGTTAGCCAGGCCACTTAAGACCACTAGACCTCCAGGCCAACTTTTTTTTTTTTTTTTTGCCAGTCCTGGGGCTTGAACTCAGAGCACTGTCTCTGAGCTTCTTTTTTTTGCTCAAGGCTACCCTTCCAACACTTGAACTTCAGCACCACTTTTTCTATTTATATGGTACTGAGGAATCGAACCCCGGGTTTCATGCATGCCAGGCGAGCACTCTACCACTAAGCCACTCTTACCCCATCTGTTATCCAGGTGGCAGAAGACTGGTCTCAGTAGGACCCTGTGGTCCTCTTTACCTTCTTCTCCTGCTGATCCTCAGTGTCTGTGACAGATGAAGGGCAGGGTACATTAGGCTGGGAAATCTACGTCCCTACTCACCCTTCCCTACCTGCAGCACAGCCCTAGGCAATGTAGCAGTAACATCAAGTGACATCCTTGGCAAGAAATGAATTCAGACTTTTACCTGCATTCTCCCACTTCTCCTTGACCAGAGCGCGCGCGCGTGTGTGTGTGTGTGTGTGTGTGTTTCTCTGTAATTTCTTTTTTTTTTTTAATATTAGTATCTTTGGAACTGGCAGTTCACACCTGTAATCCCACCTGTAGCTTCTCAGGAGGCTGATATCTGAGGATCACAATTTGAAACCAGCTCAGGCAGGAAAGTCTGTGAGATACTTATTTCAAAAAACAAACAAACAAACTACCTAAAGAAAAGAAATCCAGAAGTGGAACTCAAGTGGTAGAGTACTAACCTTGAGCAAAAGAAACTCAAGGATAAAACCTAGGCCTTGAGTTCAAACCCCTGAACTGGCAGAGGTGGGGGGGAAGCTAGAGAGAGAGGGGGGGAGAGAGAGAGAGAGAGAGAGGAGAGAGGAGAGAATATCTTCAGTCTATCTACAGGGTGTTATTCTGTCTGTAGCCCTGAACTTAGGATCCTCCTGCCTTAGCCTCTTGAGTGCTGGGATAACAAGTGTATGTGACACCACTTCACCTGGCTCTGAACATCTATTTTCCACCTCCCTGGAGATTTCAGTCTGCAAGACATTTGAGATGGGCACAGCCTGCCAATAGCACCTTGCTTTATGCTTCTTAGTGTGTGTGTCTATATTAACCAGTTCTTTAGTTTTTGAGTTTTTGTAGCACTGGGGGATAGAACCCTGGGCCTCCACAGAGGGCAAACCCACTCACTCCAATGTCCCCCCAACCTCAATGCCATCGTCCTAAACACTGGCTGCATCATGTGATACACAGCAGTTTTGGGGTGGGCCTCATGCCACTAGGTGCCCCTCCCACCATTGACTGGCATCTCTGGGCATGACTTGGGGAGTTCCAAATACTCTAGGACATTGGACTCAGGTTGCCCACCATCCTTCTAGAATATTCCTTAACCCACACCTACCCCAGATCATATTTGATGAGTGCCACAAAGCCAAGAATGCCAGCTCCACCAAGATGGGCAAGGCTGTCCTGGATCTGCAGAACAAGCTGCCCCTGGCCAGGGTGGTCTATGCCAGTGCCACAGGTAGGGGCAGCATGAGTAGGATGGGCTCACTGGACCATATATGTACCATCAGTTATGGTGGTCTGCCTTGCTCTGGAAGCAGGATCATCTTGAAAATCATGTAAAGCCCATGGATCTGCACCCCACTTCTTGTTGTCTGGGGGCAAAATAGTATCTCACCTAGCCTCACCACTCCCTGTTCCTGGCTGGGCTAGACTGACAGCAGCTTCCCATACTCACCACTAGGTGCCTCTGAGCCACGGAACATGATCTACATGAGCCGCCTGGGAATCTGGGGCGAGGGCACACCCTTCCGTACCTTCGAGGAGTTCCTGCATGCCATTGAGAAGAGGTGAGTCCTTTCCCTGCCCCACACCCTCAGGTCCTATTTATCAGGCTCCACTGATATTCACGAGGATATTAAAGCATGAATCATGTCCTTTCTCTGCCCAGTATTTCCTATCAGGGACACGAACTCCTCACTGCCAGGCCCTTGGGCTCTCTGTGGCCTTTCTTGTACCCTGCTTCGGCCCCTGCCAGCTGAGGCTCATGCATTCTGTCCCCTGATGTAGCCACAAGGCCTGTGCATGTGCTTGCCAATGCTCAGGAGACCCATGCCCATTTGCAGGGGTGTGGGTGCCATGGAGATTGTGGCCATGGATATGAAGGTCAGCGGGATGTACATAGCACGACAGCTCAGCTTCTCTGGAGTCACCTTCCGCATTGAGGAAATCCCATTGCCCCCCGCCTTTGAACACATCTACAACCGGGCAGCCCTGCTGGTAAGCCAGGGGCATCTCTGGGCATGTTGATGGGGGCTAGCCACAAGGACTTATGTGCATTTTCCCAAACCTGCCAGTGTAGATGCCAAGGTTACAGTCCAGTTTCAAGGTAGGAAGCAGGCCCTATCCTGGTGGAGGTTTTGTTTTGTTTTGTGCCAGTACTGGGGCTTGAACTCAAGGTATGGCACTTCCCTTAGCATTTTTGCTCAAGGCTGGTTTCTACCACTTGAGCCAAAGCTCTACTTCCAACTTGTAGCTAGGATGACAGGTGTGAGCCCCCACACCTGGCTTTTTTTTTTTTTTAAACCAGTTCCAGTGCTTGAACTCAGGGCCTGAGCACTATCCTTGGGCTTTCTCAAGGCTAGAGCTCTACCACAGCACCACTGGCTAAAAATGTATGTGGTACCAAGGAATCAAACCATCTTTGTGCATACTAGGCAAGCACTCTACCACTTGAGCTACAGCTCTACTTCTGACTTTTTGGTAGGTTATTGGAGATAAGAGTCTCACAACTTTCCTGCCTAGGCCAACTTCAAATGGTGATCTTCACATCTCAGCTTCCACAATAGCTATGAATACAGGTATGAGCCGCTGGTGCCCAGCTCACTTCCAACTTTTTAGTTGGAAATAAGGATCTCAGACTTCATGTCAAGGCTGGATTGGAACAGTGATCCTCAGAACTCATCTAGAATTATAGATATAATCCACTGGTACCTGGCTCTGTTGAAGACTTTTTTTTTTTTTGTAGGTTGTGGGGCTTGAAAGGTAGTTGTCCCTGAGCCTTTTTGTGCTCAAGACTAGCACTCTACCACTTGAGTCACAGTGCCACTTCTGGATTTGAGTTGTTAATTGGAGATAAAAGTCTCATGGGGACTTTACTACCTAGGCTGGCTTTGAACTACAGTCCTCAGATTTCAGCCTCCTGGAGTAGTTAGGATTTACAGGAGTGAGCCACCAGTGCCCGGAAAGTAGTGACTCTTTTTTTTCCCCCCAGTCCTGGGGCTTGAGCTCAGGGCCTGGGCACTTTCATTGAGCTTTCACAAGGCTAGAGCTCTATCACTTGAGGCGCAGTACCATTCTGGCCTTTTCTATGTATGTGGTACTGAGGAATCAAACTCAGGGATTTGAATATGCATGCTAGGCAAACACTCTTCCACTATGCCACACTCCCGACCACCACAGCACTATTCTTTTTTTTTTTTTTTTTTTGCCAGTCCTGGGCTTGAACTCAGGGCCTGAGCATTGTCCTTGAACTTTCTCAAGGCTAGAGCTCTTCCACTTGAGCCTTAGCACCACTTCTGCCTTTTTTTTTTTTTCTATGTATGTGGTACCGAGGAATCGAACCCGGGTCCTCGTGCATGCTAGGCAAGCACTTTAACCACTAGGCCAAACTCCCAGCCCCACAGCACTATTCTTATTAGATGAATTCCTATTTCTTTTTTTCTTTGTGCAGCCTGGGGCACTGTCCCTGAGCTTTTGTGTTCAAGGATAGCACTCTTTTTTTTTTTTTTTGCCAGTCATGGGGCTTGAACTCAGGGCCTGAGGCACTGTCCTTGGGCTTTCTCAAGGCTAGAGCTCTACCACTTGAGCCACAGCACCACTTCCAGCTTTTTTTCTATGTATGTAGTACTGAGGAATGGAACCCAGGCCTTTGTGCATGCTAGGCAAGCACTCTACCACTAGACCCAACTCCGGCTCAAGGCTAGCACTCTTATCATTGGAGCCACAGCTTCACTTCACACAAAGTCTTGGGTTCTGTACCCAATACTACTCAGGAGGCTGAGGTTAGAGGATCTTGGTTCAAAGCCAACCCGGCACAAAAGTTCTGAGACTTTTATCTCTAATTAACCATTAGAAAATCAGAAGTGGTGCTGTGGCTTGAGTAGTAGAGTACCAGCCTTGAAGCAAAAATTCTAAGGGACAGTGCCCAGGCTCTAGTATTGGCACAAAAACAAACCTGTAATAACCTGTCAAGTTTTGCTGTCAAATTCTGGTTTTGTTTTTTGTAAGAATGCTTAACCTGCTCGACCACTTGCATGTAGTTACGACCACCTGTGTGTGGTTTCATCCTTGTGGTTATTGACTGGGCATCATAAGGCGATGTCATACAGTGATGATCATATTATATGGTGCTTTATCTTTAAAAGCTCAGCCCCGCCCGGGCTAGGTGGCTCACACTTGTAATCCTAGCTACTCAGGAGGCTGAGATCTGAGGATCAAGGTTCAAAGCCAGCCTGGGCAAAAAAGGACCTGAGACTCTTATCTCCAATTAACCTCTAGGAATGGGAGGGGCTTGGCTCAAGGGCTAGGGCAGTAGCATTGAGCTGAAGAGAGTCTAAACCCCAAGACCGACCCAAGGAAAAAAAAAAAAAGCTCAGCCCCACGATTGCTCACTGTTGGCCCAAAGGTGAAGAATGGTTACTACCCTGCTATTAAAATGACTCCTAGGGCTGGGAGTTTCGCCTAGTAGTAGAGTGCTTGCCTAGCATGCATAAAGACCCAGGTTTGATTCCTTAGTACCACATACATAGAAAAAAGCCAGAGAGGTTCTGAGGCTCAAGTGGTAGAGTGCCAGCCTTGAGAAAAACCAAGGACAATGCTCAGGCCCTGAGCTCAAGCCCAGTACTGGCCCCCCCCCCAAAAAAGACTCCTAGCTCTGTTCACTGAGTGCTGGTGACTATTGTTGGGAAGTTCAAGTCTGCCAAAAGTGGCTGGGATATTATGATCCTACAAAAGCAGATTCATCCCTGTCCCTTTCCAAAGAACTAAATCATTTCTTTTTTTTTTTTTTTTTTTTTGTGAGTCATAGAGCTTGAACTATGGCCTGGGTGCTGTCCCTTAGCTCTTTAACTCAAGGCGACTGCCCTACCCTTGAGCCAAGCCCCTCCCATTCCTAAAGGTTAATTGGAGATAAGAGTCTCAGGTCCTTTTTTGCCCAGGCTGGCTTTGAACCTCGATCCTCAGATCTCAGCCTCCTGAGTAGCTAGGATTACAGGCGTAAGCCAACACACCCGTCAAACTGAATCATTTTTGCATCAGCTCTGATCCTACCCTGTGTTTGGTTTGTTTTATTTTCCTGTACTGTCAATGGGATCCAGGGACTGGTCCATGTTAAACACGTGCTTTAGCCAGATTTGTGTGTGTGTGTGTGTGTGTGTGTGTATGCACTGGGGTTTGAACTCAGGGCCTGTGTGCTGTCCCTGAGTTTTTTTGCCCAAGGTTAGCACTCTACCACTTTGAACCACAGCTCCACTCTGGCTTTTTGATGATTAATTGAAGATAAGAGTCTCATGGACTTTTCTGTATGGCTTTGACCATGATCCTCAAAATTCAGCTTCCTGAGTCTAATTTTTGTTTATTAGATAGCT
This sequence comes from Megascapheus bottae, assembly GCF_031878675.1. Lineage (NCBI taxonomy): Eukaryota > Metazoa > Chordata > Mammalia > Rodentia > Geomyidae > Megascapheus > Megascapheus bottae. The sequence continues at coordinate 26,757,576 of NC_143509.1, forward strand.
AGAATAACAAGTGTGTGGTATATTCATACTGCTGCATTCAGCTTTTCATTGAGAAATTTCAAACTTCCTGCTCCAGCTGACCTCAAACTTCAGTTCCAATAATCAGCTTCCCAAGTAGCCAGGAGTTTGGCCTAGTGGTAAGAGTGCTTGTCTAACATGCACAAAGACCCTGGTTTGATCCTTGTACCACATAGAAAAAGGCAGAAGTGGTGCTGTGGCTCAAGTGATAGAGCTCTAGCCTTGAGAAAGCCCAGGGACAATACTCAGGCCCTGAGTTCAATCCCCAGGACTGGGTATATATGTATGTGTGTGTATATAGATACATACATACACACACACACACACACACACACGCCAGATAGCCAGGATTACAGGTATAAGGAACCAGGGCCAGCTGTTTTGGGTTTCATGTTCTCATTGTACAGATATAAACAATGCCTCCCTACACAGGGCTTTCTGAGGATAATCAGGCCCTGTGGCAGGCCAGGGGAGAGCTCAGCTGGTACTTATTGTTGCAGTGGGCAGAGGCGCTGAGTGTGTTCCAGCAGGCAGCTGACTGGATCGGCCTGGAGTCACGCAAATCCCTGTGGGGCCAGTTCTGGTCAGCCCACCAGCGCTTCTTCAAGTATCTGTGCATCGCGGCCAAGGTGCGCCGACTGGTGGAGCTAGCCCGAGAAGAACTGGCCCACGACAAGGTGAGCAGGCCAGGCATCTACCAACAAGCAGTGGCCAGGCTAGAGGGAAGGGTTGCCATTGTCTCAACTGCTCATGTGTGCCTCACAGGCCAAAGCTGGCCCAGACTTTCTGGTCCATGTGCTGGGAACAGACCATTAGAGCTTTCCCTGAGGTGTTGCCTGGTAGACACCCAGCACCCCCATTCTGTCTTATATACTGCATGGGTTGGGACATGGAGGTTGTGGTTCCAGGTGAGCAAGATGGCAGTCTACACATAGGAAGCTTACAGCACCCTACCTGTCACCAGGTAGTCTGAAGTACTCCCCCCACCCCCATCCCATATACACCTCAGGAATGTAATAACCTGGCAGGCTGAGCTGCCAAGTTGTTTTTGTTTTTGTAAAAATGCTTAACCTGCTCAACCGCCTGCGAGTGGTTACATCCTAGTAGTTATTGACTATGGGCATCGTGAGGTGACGTCATATGGTCTCTACCACCTGTGTGTCGTGTTTACCTGTAAAAGCTCAGCTGCACTGAAGGTCGAGGCTGCTCTATTAGCCTGAAGGTGGAGAGTAGCCACTGCACTGCTGTTAAAATGACCCCTAGCGCAGTTCATTGAGTGCTGGTGACTCTGTTGTTGGGGGTTTGGGGCCCCCAAAATGGTTGGGTTGTTACAGGGAAGATGTATAAGCACATTAGAGCAGGGGAGGGACCTGGAATCATATTGGAGCCCAGCTCAGAACCACTCCATCTCCAGTGCGTGGTCATTGGGCTGCAGTCCACTGGCGAAGCACGGACCCGGGAGGTGCTGGATGAAAATGAGGGTCGACTTGACTGCTTTGTCTCCGCTGCTGAGTGAGTGACTGGGGCCTGGGGTGGGGGAGGGGGAGGGCAAGGACATCCAGGGCAACTACCCTTCCATGGTGAGACCCAAAAGGTCCCTTGACTGCCCAGTTCCCTGTGTTCCCCGCTGTGGCCTAGCCTTGCCCCTTAGCCCTCCCCACCCTCACCCCAGCACCTTAGAGTGGAGACCCAGGGGCCTTATGCCAAAGCCAGCGTAATCCTTAGAAGCCCTAAACCCAGCTTGGCTTTTAAAGTAAATAATATGTGCCCTGGTGACAGCAGGACTTGGGGGTGCACAGGCAGGTTCCTGGGATCTCTGGAGGAGACTCTAGTAGCCACTTAACGCTGCATTGAGTAGGGCCTCTTCAACAGGATTGGCCCTTACTGACCCTTACAGATCAACTCCACTAGCCCTCCCTATTGAAAGTCCCAGTTATCTTCCTGCTTTTTCCTTATTACCCAGGGCCGCTCAACTCCTCCCTCCCTCCCCACACTTGTGATCTGAATTCCCAGGCAGTCATGTCTGGCCTGGCCCTGGAGGTCCCATGAGGTAGAAAGGAGAGCTGCTAATCACCCCTCTTGCCCTATCTTGTCCTGCTGTATCCATGCTACTCCTGTGGTGGCAGAGCCACCTGTGTCCTGCTCTCCCTACCCCCTTTCAGCCCAGCCCTGATGAGGCCTAGGCATCTACAGGCCTCAGTTCCAGCTCCCACAGCCCTGCAGCCATGGCCTTCGGAGCGGAGCTCGAACTCTGCTTCTCCCTTGCAGAGGCGTCTTCCTGTCCTTGATCCAGAAGCACTTTCCTTCCACCAGAAGGAAGCGGGACCGAGGAGGGGGCAGTAAGAGGAAACGTAAGAGCTCCCCCCCAGCTCAGGCCTCTGGTATCTGCCTGTGCCTGCTGCACTGCCTCTGCTTTCTATACCTGTCTCCAGCTGCTGGTGGCACTGCTCCCACCCTAGCTCCAGAGCCTGCTAGTGTGTACTAGCTCAGGCTGCCATGTGCCATGCCACTGGGGCTCTTCCTGCAGGGGTAGTGATCTCCATAGGACCCCCCCAGGGGCACCCAAGTGGGCAGGAGGGCCACATCATGTAGCCACACTCAGAGGAGTCGGGGACATGTTGCTGGGTACTGTCAGGATGGCATGACTTATGCCCACCTTCTAGCCTCACCCTTAGGCAGGGAAGACTCTCCAGGCTCTTACACAGAGCCTGAGAGTCTCAGATGAAAGCCAGTTACATACATACATACATTCATACATATCTGCTGCATGGATAGGGCTGTGACCCATCGTCCTTAGCTCACCATGGAAAGCCAGGCACGCAGCTCCAGAGATTCCCCCTCCCACTTCCCACAGATTAGGCCTCCAGGGCGGCACCTCATGTCCCCAGACTGTTGTCCCATAGAGGGGGTCCTGAATATATCCAGTGACCAACCCATGAGGCAGACAGAGTCCACAGCTGCCCGGTCAGGGAGGATAAGGAACATGGATATTCACCCATATGGATATTCTGTCCATACCAGATGGAGCCCAGCCTGGTCACAGTGTGTGGCAATCTCTGGGGAAGCTTCTCTCAGCTAGGTTGCTGAGCCTTCTCTCCACTGCCCAGCTCAGCACCCATGGCTTCTCTCTGCCAGCTGCCTCAGCTCTGCCTGTTCTCTCTTCCCACCATCTTGTCTGGTGCATGACCTTTGGCTTTCCTCACAGGGCGGCTGCGGGGCCGCAGCACCAAGGTTCCCAAACTGGCATTGGAAGGGGGTGTGATCCGCATCAGTGATGACAGCAGTACTGAGTCAGACCCCGGCCTGGACAGTGACTTCAACTCCTCCCCAGAGTCCCTGGTGGACGATGACGTCGTCATCGTGGAGGCCCCCGGGCTCCCTGTGGATGACCGAGGTGAGTGAAGCCAAGTCACCAAGCTGGCATCCTGGCCACCCATAGACTCCCTGCCCAGCTCACACTCAAACTCAGCCCATTGCAGCGTCAGTGAAAGTGAAGGTCAGAGTCAAGGTCATACAACTACTCAGTTGGACCTTCAGAGCCAGGCACTTTGGCTCAGGGTGAGCAGGAGCAGTCCCCACAATGCCCGTGTGCCTGCGTCCTCCTGCTGGCCTTCAAGCCACCATAGCTCCCTGCAGTGCGGCTTGGCCTGACTCTCAGGGACTATGTGATGTGTAGGCTTTGAGTTCCCTGACCCTCTGCCCCACCCCTGCAGGTCCTCTCTGCACCCCTCAGAGGGACCCACATGGCCCCGGTGTCCTGGAGCGTGTGGAGAGGCTAAAGCAGGATCTGCTGGCCAAGGTGCGCGCGCTGGGCCGGGAGCTTCCAGTCAACACTCTGGACGAGCTCATCGACCAGCTTGGGGGCCCCGAGTATGTGGCTGAGGTGAGCACCAGTGGCTATAGCTGACGGGCTCTGGCAGTCCTGCTGCTCCCCCTATGTCACCCCCAGAACAAGAGGAGGGCTGCAGCATTCACCCTGGCCAGCTAGGCTCAGGGCGTGGGACTACCACGGTGGCATCCCTGTCTCCTTACCCTGAACCCTAGACGTTTGTCCAGCTGGCCTGTGTCGTCCCTGCATCCCTGGGGCCCTGTCCCATCTTACCTGGGTACCTGAGAGTTAGTGATGAAAGACTGGACAGTTGAAAATCCCAGTAGGAAAGCTGATACCATACTGGAGGCACAGGGCCCAGCAGAGCTGGGGCTCTGGTCCTCAGTGGGGAAACAGAGGAACAGGCCCCAGCGCCCAGGTGACCACCTTCTGAAAGCCTGTCCCTGGATTTCCTTTCTGACCACAGATGACTGGCAGGAAAGGCCGCGTCGTGTCTAGACCTGATGGAACAGTGGCTTTTGAGTCTCGAGCAGAACAGGGCCTGTCCATCGACCATGTGAACCTCAGGGAAAAGCAGCGCTTCATGAGTGGCGAGAAGGTGGGGCCCGGGGTAAAAGACTGCCCCAGAGACCACCCCAGCAGTGTGTGCGCACACATGCTTCTGTACCATGTGTTCACGCATGAGTGTGTGTGCATGCACCTGTGTGTATGTGTACACACAGCAATCTCCACATGCCTTCCTAGCCTCTCATCTCCCTGCATTTCTGGTGGATACGTATCATATCCGGTGGATATGGGGCCCCAGAGCTGAGTGGAGTGCAGAGTGGTTTACTAGCCAGACAGGTCTGGACCAGATATACACCCTTCTTTGCACCTGCAGCTTGTGGCTATCATCTCTGAGGCCTCCAGCTCGGGTGTCTCCCTCCAAGCTGACCGTCGAGTCAAGAACCAGCGGCGGCGTGTCCACATGACCCTTGAGTTGCCCTGGAGTGCTGACCGGGCCATCCAGCAATTTGGTAAGCCTGGCCCCCACTCAGGCTGGTCCTACCCTCGTGGACCCACGGTCCAGTCCCTGAGAACTGTCTCTGCCTCCAGGCCGCACCCACCGGTCCAACCAGGTCTCGGCACCCGAATATGTCTTCCTCATCTCGGAGCTGGCAGGGGAGCGCCGGTTTGCCTCCATCGTTGCCAAGCGACTTGAGAGTCTGGTGAGCTGGGGGATTAGGACCTGGGACTGGGGTCCATGACCTGAGCCAAAAAAGGCTCCCTGGAACCAGGGAGGTCTGAGCCTGGATGTACTGACAGTCTTCTGCACTCCTGGCAGGGTGCCCTGACCCATGGAGACCGTCGTGCCACCGAGTCCCGAGACTTGAGCAAGTACAACTTTGAGAACAAGGTACCTTGGGGAGAAGGCAGGATTGGAGGAGGCCAGCCCCCACCATGGCTCCCCTCCTCCACTCATTCCCTCTGCTCCCCAGTATGGTGCCCGGGCTCTCAGCAGTGTCCTCACCACCATTCTGAGCCAGACAGACAACAAGGTGCCTTTGCCCCAGGGCTACCCTGGAGGGGATGCTGCATTCTTCCGAGGTGAGCCCCTTGACCCAGCCAGGGCTCCTCATTCTTTTGGGAAAGGCCGGGGAAGAATATCAGGTGTCCAGCATGCTTTGGGCACTCAAAGATTTGTAGACTAATTTCATGTTGAAGAATCCCATCCTGGCACAGGGAGCCAGAACCACCCAGCAGACCCTGGGTAGGGAGTTAGGGGGTGCTGTGACCTATAGGCAGAAGTTTGAGACATCCTGGAAGAATAAAGAAGGCAGACCTTGGCCCAGGAGTGTGGCCTAGTGGTAGGTGGAGTGCTCGCCTAGCATGCATGAAGCCCTGGATTCAATTCCTTGGTTACCAGAAGTGATGCTGTGGCTCAAGTTGTAGAGTGCTAGCCTTGAGCAAAAGGAAGCTCAGCAATAGCACCCAGACCCTGAGTTCAAACCCCAGGACTAGCAAAAAAAAAAAAAGGCAGGCCTACCCCACCCACTACCTATTTATGGATGTCGCTTCATGCCAGGCAGAGCAAGGGGCCTTGTGAGAGGGCTGGCACACTTACCAGGAGTCCAAAGATCAGTGTGCAAGCCCTCTTCCCACAGATATGAAACAAGGCCTGCTGTCAGTCGGCATTGGCGGGCGAGAGTCACGGTCTGGCTGCCTCGATGTGGAGAAGGGTGAGTCTACCTAACTGGGCAGAAGTGGAGAATTGCCAACCAACAGCCTCAGCCTGATGCAGCCCCTCCTATCCCCAGACTGCTCCATCGCCAAGTTCCTGAACCGCATCCTGGGGCTGGAGGTGCACAAGCAGAATGCACTCTTCCAGTACTTCTCAGACACCTTCGATCACCTCATCGAGGCGGACAAGAAGGAGGGCAGATATGACATGGGCATCCTGGGTGAGCTGTGGAGAGCCAGGGGCTCTCAGAGAGCCATGGAGGGATGGCGGGATGGAGGGCACTTTTCCCATCCAAACTAGATTTGTGGGCAGATTGCAATGAAAAGCCTTTTAGTTTGAGAACTGATGTATGCCCATCCTATGGCTGATGGCATTTCATTCAGAAGTACACCTAGGTGCTGTAAACCAAGGATTAGACCATAGTGTTGTAGATAAGATACAAATGGTGTAGGCTATGTACCAATAAAACTGTGGGGCTGGGAGTGTGGCTAATGGCAGAGTGCATGCACGAAGTCCTGATACCATTCTTTGATACCACATACACAGAAAAAGCCAGAAGTGATGCCATGGCTCAGGTGGTAAAGCCCTAGCCTTAAGCTCAAGGACATGGGGCCGGGAGTTTGGCCTAGTGGTTGAGTGCTTGCCTAGCATGCACAAAGACCTGGGTTTGATTCCTCGGTACCACATACATAGAAAAAAGCCGGAAGTGGTGCTGAGGCTCAAGTGGTAGAGCCTTGAGAAAGTCTAAGGACAGTGCTCAGGCCCTGAGCTCAAGCCCAGGACTGGCAGAAAAAAAAAAGGCCTAAGGACAAGCTCACACCTGCAATCCTAGCTACTCAGGAGGCTGAGATCTGAAGATCACAGTTCAAAGCCAGCCTGGGCACTAAAGACCATGAGTCTCTTATCTCCAATTAACCACTAAAAAAGCAGAAGTGGTACTGTGGCTAAAGGGGTAGGGTGGTAGCCTTGAGCTGAAGAGCTCAGGGACAGCACCCAGGCCCAGAGTTGAAGCCCCAGGACTAGCAACACACACACACACACAACTTTATGCAGGAGCACCAGAGGCTCCTGACGTTGGAGGATTCCAATTTGAAGCTAGCCTGGGCAGGAAAGTCTAAGACTCTTAAATTCACCACCAAAAAACCTGGAAGTGGAGCTGTGGCTCAAGTTGTAAAGCAACCTTGAGCAGAAAAATTAAGGGACAGTGCCCAGGTCCTAGTCCTGGCACCAAAAAAAAAAAAAAGTGATTTGCCACATGTTGGTAGCTCACAACCTGTAATCCTACGCAGATCTGAAAATCCCAGTTTGAAGCCAGCCAAGCAAATCCAAAAGACTTATCTCCAGTTTCCACATCTAGCATTTTGCTGGTTATGACTCAAGTGGTAAACCTCCAGCTTGGGTGAAAAAGCTAAGCTCCACACATACATATATACAAAAACCAACTTTGTGTTGGAGGCACAGCCTAGGTGGTGAAGCCCTAGCCTAGCATGTGTGAGGCACTGGGTTCAGTTCCCCAATCACACATGCACACAAACTTTTTGTCACTCATAGGGCTTGTACTCAGGGCCTGAGTGCAGTTCCTGAGCTCTTTGGCTCGAGGCTAAGGCTCTACCACTTGAAGCCACAGCATCTAGTGGTTAATTGGAAGAATCTCATGAACTTTCCTCCCCAGGCTGGCTTTGAACTGTGATTCTCAGTGTCCCGAGTAGCTAGGATGACAAGAATGAGCCAGCATATGAAGTAGAAAAAACCTGAATGGCTGATAGCAGCTTACACAGTAGCTCCTCAAGCAGCTGTGCAGAAGAGCATGTCAATGCATGTGGCCTATGGGCTAACGGGTGAGATGGGCAGGGTCGTCTGAATGAGAAGGGTCATTCCACCTCTAAGGTGGGTGTGTCTTGATCAGGCTGAGTCCATCCCAGTATGCCCATCCGGTTATTGCTTCTGGGGTACATTCCAGCCATGAGACCGACAGAGCTGTCAAAGTGCAGACCTGGCAAGACCCCCCCCACCCCATCCCCAGTGTTAAACCCACAGGTGAGAATTAGGGACCCAGGCTTCTAGGCCCACCTGCTTACCTCTCCCACTCCTGTAGACCTGGCTCCTGGCATTGATGAGATCTATGAGGAGAGCCAGCAGGTGTTCCTGGCACCCGGGCACCCACAGGATGGACAGGTGGTCTTCTACAAGGTGAGCAGAAAGCCTGCTGCCCAGCTTCTAGCCCTCGTCAAGCCTGATGTACTAACCCACCCCCACCCCGGCAGATCAGCGTGGACCGAGGTCTGAAGTGGGAGGAGGCGTTTGCCAAGTCACTGGAGCTCGTGGGCCCCTATGATGGCTTCTACCTCTCCTATAAGGTAGGTGGCTGTTGAGCGGCTGGGTGCCCACCTGGCCTTCCCGAGGCAGGACCAGAGTGGGCAGAGGACCTGAGTGGGTCTGGCTCTAGAACCCCACTTGAGAAGCAGTGGCCGCCCCTGCCCAGAATCACAGCCTTGTCTGCTTCCCTCCCTTCCCCAGGTCCGAGGCAACAAGCCCAGCTGCCTCCTTGCAGAGCAGAACCGAGGCAAGCACTTCACTGTGTACAAGCCCAACATAGGCCGGCAGAACCACCTGGAAACCCTGGACAGCCTATGCCGCAGGTTCCACCGGGTAGGAAAGGGACAGGGCTGGTCACCCCACATCTGTGCTATCAGCCTGCATCCTTTGCCCCTGGGGACTCCCTTCCTTTGGCTCTCAAGCCAGTTCTTGGTGGCCTGGCAGCTGGGAAGGGACACAGGCCCAGCTAGCCTCAGGGTGCTTGGGCCTCCTGGGCTGGAGGCTTATGGCCGCATGTCCCCCAGGTCACTGCGGAGGAAGCCAGGGAACACTGGGAGAGCAGCTACACCTACGCCCTGACACACTGCAGCCACACTGCCTGGTGAGGGCCAGCCCCAAGCCCTGAGGGAGGGGGGCGGAACATGGGCACGCGCCACAAGGGACAGGCCTCTGAGACTGACCCTTGACCCATCAGGAACCAGCACTGCCGGCTGGTGCAGGAGGGCAAGGATTGCACCCAGGGCCTGCGGCTCCGGCACCACTACATGCTGTGCGGGGCGCTGCTGCGCGTGTGGGGCCGCATTGCCGCCGTCATGGCGGACGTCAGCAGCAGCAGCTACCTACAGATCGTACGACTCAAGACCAAAGACAAGAAGAAGCAAGTGGGTGAGTGAGTGGGCGGTGGGGGGCGGGCAGCGGGGCAGCGGGAGACCCTGACCCGCACGCCGGTGCCCAACACAGGCATCAAGATCCCGGAGAGCTGTGTGCGCCGCGTGCTGCAGGAGCTGCGGCTGATGGACGCCGACGTCAAGCGCAGGAACATGCCCGACCCACTGCCCGCCCCGCGCATGCTGCCGCTGCCCTGCGACCCTGGCGAGATTCTCGATCTGACCTACAGCCCACCAGCGGTGGACGCCTTCCCGCCCCCGCTGCCCCGCTTCGCCTTCCCGCCGCCGCCCGCGGATCCAGGCGCGCTGCTGCAGCTGGGTGCGCGGGACGCCACCACAACCGACCCTGCGGCCCTGGCTCACCAGAGCTGCGACATTAACTTCAGGGAGGTGTTGGAGGACATGCTGCGCTCCCTCAACGCGGGGCCCTCTGAGCCCCCAGGCCCACTGGTGGGCGCGGGGGGCGCAGGGCTGGGCGGTGGGGGTGGCCCGGAGAGGCAGAGCGTCATCCAGTTCAGCCCCCCCTTCCCCAACTCCTAGGCTGCCCGCCCGCCCCACCGGCCGGTGTCCCCACTACCATGACCACCCTGCGCCCCGTGGCGCAGCCTCTCCGTGTGTGGGAGGCCCTGTGACTACTGAGGGCGGCGCCCGCCCAGTGCCTTCCCCACCAGGCCGTGCCCATAGTGGTCTCAGGGCCCACTCAGGACGACCTGGGGCGGCCTCCGTGCCTCCCCTGTGCAGCTGAGGCCTGGAAGCCGTGAGGCTGGTGGTCCCGAGCTGCAAACTCAGGAAACCCGGTGCTCAGGCCCTGCTGTCTCCGGGGACTCCGTGGGGCAGACCCCATTAATATATGCAATCGCTTTCCCATTCCCTAAATTATTGCCTGTCCGCCCTTCATCCCCTTCCCCAACGTCCATAGTCCACGGGTGGGCAGCCTAATGGTTTCTACGTGTATTTATAATGAGCTCTAATGTATATAATGTAAAAACATTTTTTAAATATATGTGTTTTTTGCCTACCTCCCTTACTGTCTGCTCCTCCACCCTGCAAGACTGAGAGCTACCAGCCAGGCTGCCCACCCCAAGGTCCTATTAGCAGCCTGGTTGTCAGGGGGATTAAGGGGACTTGGGGGGAGGGTTTGCTTCCTTGCCTATGCCTTCCAGATGATTCCCCTGGGGCACTGGGACCCAAGGGTCAGACCTCCAGGGCAAGTGAACACACCTTTTCCAGAAAGCAGTGCCTGGCTTCTGTCCCAGAAGCTAGGGATCCACTGCAGCTCCTGGTCCCATAGCCCAAGGCTCATCGCTGAGCAGGACATCTCATAAGGCAGCTGAAAACGACTGGTTCTTAGGACCCATGATCCCTGCCCTGCTGACCCCAAGGGCCAGGGAGCCTTGCCCTCTGCCTCCTGTGCAGCCACATCCGTGCTGCCCTTCACAGGAAAGAATCTTGACACAACCCAGGCACACTAAGGAACCGGGCAGTTAGGATGCCCCAGCTCATAGTCCACAGGCCTTGGAGAACTGGAGGACACACACACAAACCCTCCCCTCCTGAACTGGCTGCCTCAGTGGGTAGCACCATGCCAAGAATAGCTACTTAGGTGAATTATCTTCCCTGGGAACAAGCCCAGCCCCTGCCCCTGAAGGCTGGCCTTGGGGATCAGCTGGCCCAGCTGGCCCAGATCTGCCCTGTAGCCGAGCCCCGCCCCTGGAAGGAGGACATAGGAGGACATTCTACGTTTTATTTCCACAAGGCAGCCAGGGACACGAGTCCGAGCCCACGGTACGGGACCTTCCTCCAGCGGGTGCACGCCAGGTTCTCGGGTCTGCCCCACCAGGGGCTGGTTTGCAGGCAGACCGTCATTGGTGCCAGGGGAAGGCTCCGGGGGCGAGGGCAAGAAGCTCGACAGGGCACACACTTGTGGGGCTAAAGGTAACAGGGCAGGTCCTTCTCTATCACCTGTGGGAAGAACAAAGTCAGGGGTGGCCTCTCTCAGCCCCCACCCCGCCCGTTTCCACAGGGGCACCTTACCAGGGGCTCCTCCATGGGACCATACCGCTTCACCACGCAGCCATTCTTGTCAACGAGGAACTGCAGGAAAAAGAAAAGTCACCAGGGCCGCGAGGGGGTGGGGCACAAGAGAGCAGCTCCACACACAGACCCCCACCGTTCCATTCACAGGCCCCGCCCCTTACCTTGGTGAAGTTCCATTTGATAGCGCTAAGACAGAAGGACAGTGCGTTAGGGACCGGCTTTGGGCTGCCTCACACCCCCCACTCCCCACCCCCACTCCCGCACCCCCTCCCACTCACTTTCCCAACATGCCCCTCCCCTTGGGCTGGACTTTCATCCATTTCCACAGCGGGTGGGCGTCGTCCCCGTTGACACAGATCTTGCTGTACATATCGAATTTGACATTGTAGGTGGCTGCGAATTCCTTGATCTCCTGATTACTCCCTGGCTCCTGTGAGGCGGGACAGGCATGGGGAGGGGGTGTCCCACAGCGCACACCCAGACCCTGGCCCCCCCTGAAGAGGCCACTCACCTGCCTCCCGAACTGGTTGCAGGGGAAGGCCAGGATCCGTAAACCACACTCAGCATATCGGGCGTGCAGGTCGACGAGCTGAGTGTAGTTTACGTCGGTTTTGCCTCATTTTGAGGCAACGTTGGTGACGATACATACGCAGCCCCTAGGCAGGAAGGGTGGGCAGTGGTCAGGCAAGATCGGGGGCTCCCCTGCACCTATCATGGGGGGGGGGCAGGCAACCTACTTGTATTTGTCCAGGCAAAGCATGTGCCCATCGATGTCCCTGGCTGAGAACTCATGCATGGAGCGAGCACAACGCCAGTCATCTCGGGATGCGCACTGCAAGGAAGAGAGGGGCTGAGAGGTGGCCGCGGGGTAGCCGAGGCCCCCAGGGGAAGGAGGGAAGGAGGGAAGGAAGGAAGGAAGGAAGGAAGGAAGAAAGGAAGGAAGGAAGGGTGCAAAGGCAAAGGCAAAGATCACGTTTTGCCTACTTGGATGCCACACGCCCCTCTGCAGCAACGCCTTAAGTAGGCACATTTAGGACCCCAAAAGATGCCGCGGCAGTGGAGCAGCGAAGGAACAGCTCCCTCCCCGCGCCCCCGCCTGCCCCCTGCACACACCGGGTCCAGAAGTTCGCAGCATTCGCACTCATGGGACTCCCGAGCCGACGCTTGAGGACTACAGCCCCTTTTCCGGGACCGGGCCCGCCAGCGGGCACGGCGAGACCGGCGCCTCCGCGCTCGGCGGCGGCTCCGAGGCCTCCGTCTCCGCCGGCCGCCCGGGCTTCTGCCCCGCCGCCCACCGCGACCCCGGGAGTCCGCGGCGGGGCAGACCATGCCCACGGGCTTGGCGCCCGCCAAGCGCAGTTTCTGGACACAAGGCCGGTAGCCAGGGCGCCCCGCAGCCGATTGTGACGCACCGCGCCCGGCCAGGGGGAAGGCGGGGAGCCGAGGGAGGGAGGCCCGGGTGCCAGCGCAGTTTCTGGCCCCTGGGGCCGTCCCGATTTTTCAGCTCTGCTGGCCCAGGGGTGTCCACCTAGCGTCCAGCTTGGCCCGAGGGGCCCACGCAGGGCCGAACAGGTTCCACACACCGACCCCAGACCCTTGGCCCTGGCCGACCCGCAACTCCGAGCCAGTCCTTACCTGCCCACCGTCTGAAACATCCATTTATCCTCTTTGCAGTTCAACACCACATGTCCTAGCTGACCTTCCTCTCCAACCCGGGCTCAGACCCCTTGCCCGCCATCGTGACCACAAGCGCCTGATCCCAGCCCGCCGTCCCAGCCTCAATGCCACAGAGCGCGGGCCTAGGGCAGGTCACCGCGTCCGCGCGAGGCCTGGTCTGGCTAGTGGGGAGTGGGGGTGGGGGGGACACCTAGCCCTGGACCTCGATCACCATGGCTGAGGGACCCACGCGCTGTCGCGGCTGCGCAGTAGAAAGCCTCACGCCCTCCCCCCAACCGCCCCCCCAGCGGGACAGCGCTCACCATAGTACCGGCCAGACCGGGCACTGCGAGAGCTCCGCACAGCAGCGCCGGCTTCAGCAGGCGGGTTAAGCGGCCTAAATTCATCGCGGCGGCTGGAGCCAGCGGCTCCTCCCCTCACCCAGCCGGCCAATGGACGCGCGGCCGTGCACCTGGCCTGCCCGCCTTCTGCCACGCCCACATACGTATCCATTGGTCAGCAGTGCCGTCGTGCGGAAGCGCGGCAGCGGTAGCCAATAGCAAGCCAGGGTGATAGTAGGAGGGGGCGGGGCCAGGTTTAGTGGTTTGTTGTTGTCAGCAATTGCGCATGCGCCCCAGTGGGGGGCGGGGCGGGGAGGAACGGGAACGTCGAGTAGGGGGGCGGGGGTGCGTTGGTGGCTGCGGACAGTTATCCTGGCGGTTGCCCGCAGCGTGGCGGAGAGCCAGGGCCTTTTTGGGGTGACTACTCGAAATCTCAGCAAAAATCACGCTCCAAAAAAAAAAAAAAAGACTTTTGATAACAAGACTTGGAGCCGGGCGCTGATGGTGGCTTAACCAACACAAAGCCAGACATGGAACTGTGGCGCAAGGGGGAGAGCGCTAGCCTTGAGCACAAAGCTCAGGGACAGGGCAGAGGCCCTGTGTTAAAGCACAAAAACAAAACAAAACCAAAAAAATGAGTTTGGCAGGGGGGGAGGAGGGCTCCGGGCTGGGGGATGGCTGTCAGGTGGCTTGGTGTAGACCCCCTGCCCTGCCTCCACCTTCAGACCAGCGTCCCTAAATTTTGTTAGTCCCTCATACTACTTTATATAGAGAACAGTGACCCTGAGGAGATCAAGTATCCTTTAACTCAGTCCCACCTCAGAGACAGAAACTAGAGGTCTAGGGATTTTCTTGCCCTCCTCCCCTCCCCCAAGCCTTAGCCTTCCATTGTTTCCACTGGGTGTTTGGCCTATACTGTGTAGAAGACCAGCCTCATTCTTGGGAAGTGAGTCATAGGAATTCTTCAGCTGGCCAGTCTGCCCCCCCCATGGCAGAGCAGGACGCAGACCTTGGGACTCACTGGTGGCCTGAGTATGTTCAACCCATAAGACTCACTGACATTCCTTGAGCAGGAAAGGCTAAGGGACAGCACCCAAACTGAGTTCAAGCCACGGTTCTGGCACAATAAATAGTCTGGGGGATACGACTGTGCCTGGCTGGGTTGATTTTGGAGAGCCTGAGAGCCCTCACTTGTTCCTCTAGAGATATGGAGGAATCTCTGTGGTCTCTTATCTGGGAGTCCCTCAAGTGGCAGAGGTTCCTCCTCCATATCAGTAAGGCTCCTTTCCTTGGGGCCCTGTATGGGGTGACAAGGCAAAACTGGTCTCCTGGTACTGATCCAGTCCCCAGGGAAGGTTCCACTCTTGTCCTCTCCCCTCAGTTATTTATCAGCACAAGAGCTGTAAACATGCCAGGAAAGGGCTATTTATTTCAACACTGCCAGAGAAGCAGCTTGGGCGGCCGATGACGAGCAGGAGGACTTTGCTCCCACCGCTTTGACTTGGTACAACTGCTATCCGGATGGAAGTATGAAGAAGGAGGCAAAGGCTGGAGTTGCTCACCTTGGTCTGAAGCACAATGGATGGGTGTAGCAGGGGTGGAGGTGAGGTTCCATTTGCACCTAGAAAGTCGCAGCTTTTCCAGTGACTCCATTCACCAATAGGAAAATGAGGTCCTGAAGGGTCTCCAGGAGGCTATTTTTGGGTGTCTGACTTTTAATTCCTTTGGAGGAACCAAAGTGTAGAGGCACCAACTCTAAGAACATTGGGACTGTGGCCTGAATTTTAAAATTTTATTTATTTTGTGTCAGTACTGTATCTGAGGCCTGGGCATCCTCCCTTAGATTTTTAGCTTAAGATTACCACTTCAGCCGGGCACGGGTAGCTCATGCCTGTAATTCTAGTTATTCAGGAGACTGAGATCTGAGAAGCCTGGTTCAAAGCCAGCCTGGGCCAGAAAGTCCTTGAGACTCTTAATCTCCAATTAACCACCAGGAAATGGGAAAGAGAGCTGTAGCTCCAGGGGTAGGGCAGTAGCCTTGAGTTAGAGAGCTCAGGGACAGCGCCCAGGCCAAGAGTTCAAGTCCCACAACCACCAAAAAAAAAAAAAAAAAAAAAGACTACCACTTGAACCAAAGCTCCACTTCTGGCTTGTTTGATTAGTTTATTAGTAAAAGGCAAAAGCTTTATACAATCTGAAGAGAAACCAGAGTATGGGTAGTTTATTAGAAGTAAGAGTCAGCTGGGCACTGATGACTCACGCCTGTAATCCTGGCTACTCAGGAGACTAAGATTTAAGGATAACGGTTCAAAGAAAGCCTGGCAGAAAAGTCCCCAAGGGACCCCAATTAACCATTCAAAAAGACAGAAGTAGGAGCCTGGGAGTTTGGCCTAGTGGTAGAGTGCTTGCCTGGCATGCACAAAGGCCTGGGTTTGATTCCTGGGTACCACATACATAGAAAAAGCTGGAAGTGGTGCTGTGGCTCAAGTGGTAGAGCTCTAGCCTTGAGAAAGTCCAAGGACAGTGCTCAGGCCCTGAATTCAATCCCAAGGACTGGCAAAAAAAAAAAAAGCCAGAAGTGGCATTGTGGCTCAAGTGGGAGAATGCTAGCTTTGAGCACAAAGAGGCTCAGGGACAGTGCCCAGGACCTGAGTTCAATCCTTACAACATATAAGAAAGAAAGAATGGGGGCCGGGAGTTTGGCCTAGTGGTTAAAGTGCTTGCCTAGCATGCATGAAGACCCAGGTTCGATTCCTTGGTACCACATACATAGAAAAAGCCGGAAGTGGTGCTATTGCTCAAGTGGTAGAGCTCTAGCCTTGAGAAAGTCCAAAGACAGGGCTCAGGCCCTGAGCTCAAGCCCAGACCTGGCAAAAAAAAAAAAAGAAAGAAAGAATGGGAGGGAGGGAGAATCTCACAGATTTTCCTGCCTGGTCTGGCTTTGAATTGTGTTCTTCAGATCTCAGCCTCCTGAGTGGCTAAGATTTTAGGTGGGAGCCACCAACACCTGGTTTCTAATGTCTTTCAGGCTTTCAGGACAAGTTAGTTTCTCTCTTCAGACCTGGATGCCAAGTACTGGTAAGGGGGGAAATGGGGAGGAGATTCCTCTGAGCAATCTGGACTGGTGGGCTGGGGAAAGGGTTCACAAGCCTTGCGTTTAAAGATTTACCACACTCATTCTTGGGAGAAAAAAGGAGAAAACAAGCCAGTGGTTCATACCTGTAATTTTAGATACTCAGGAGGCTGAGATCCGAGGATCAGTGAAGCAGGGAGATTGAGCCTAAGTAACTTCTTGCAGCATCCTGGTGCCTCTTGCTGGGTGGAGGGAATTCTTTACCCAGGGCTGGAAAGCCTAGTGGTAAGATAAGCCATTTATTGAATGCAGGTGCCAAGTTCAAGTTGAGCTAGGAGAGCTCTGCTTCAGAGACATGTAGCTGCCATCACCTTAGGAAAGCTTTGCATATAGAGAACTCTCTGCAGGTAGCTGAGTATGTCCATTCCAGGTCTTGTCTTCCTGAAGCCCCCTCCCAGGTGATGGGCCTGCCTGAATCCCTGGATGCAGCGGCAAGCACTTGGCTGATAGGTTACAAAACCTGTCAGTCCAGTGCCTGGGACTCTGGGAGTTTCCTGTGACCTTGTCCCCTGCCCTGACCCTATTTAGGTCTGGATAAGCAGAGGCACTTTCATGCCAAGCCAACATGTCTCCATGTTCATGTCTTGTGTCCTATCTCCTGGCTATTCTTGGGTCACCATGGCATCCAAGTTCAGCTCTCTGTTGGAGCTGAATTGGTTCGTTGGCTTTCCTTTTCTTTCTTTTTTTTTTTTTTTTTTTTTTTGCCAGTCCTGGGCTTGAGCTCAGGGCCTGAGCACTGTCCTTGGACTTTCTCAAGGCTAGAGCTCTACCACTTGAGCCTCAGCACCACTTCTGGCTTTTTTCTATGTATGTGGTACCGAGGAATCGAACCCGGGTCTTCATGCATGCTAGGCAAGCACTTTAACCACTAGGCCAAACTCCCGGCCCTTCCTTTTCTTTCTTTCCTCTCTGGCCTGTTTCCTAATTGTGTTAAAAGCATAGTTGGAGCTGCTGGGCTTTGAGGTACCAAACAGTCACTGGCCTTCTAAGAAAGACTCCAAATGTGGCTTCTAGATTTCCTTACCTTACAACATCAGTTCGAAGACAGCCTGGGCAGGAATATCTGCGTGAATCTTATCTCCAATTAAACACACACACACACACAAAGCCACAAGTAGAGCCAGTGTGCCATGGTGGTTCATGCCTGTAATCCTAGCTATTCAGGAGTCTGAGGTCTGAGGATCAAGGTTCAAAGCCAGGCCCGGCACAAAAGGACCTGAGACTCCAATTAACCTACAAAACAAACAGGACTTGAGGGTTGGCTCAAGGGTAGGGCAGCAGCCTTGAGCTGAAGAGCTTAAGGACAGTGCCCAGGCCCAGAGACTACAGAGTCTAAGCCCCAGGACTGGCAAAAAATAAATAAATAAAAAAGCAAGCAAGCAAGAAAAGACAGGGTTCAAGTCCAAATTCACTTCACAATGTGACATGGGCAGGCCACTGCAGGGCTGTGGAGAATGCGAGGTTCAACCTCCCTCAGACAGTGGCTCTTTGTGTAAGCTGTTGAACAGCACGGAGCCAGCGCAAGACGGCTGTGCTATGGAAGTTGAAGCCTTCATTTAGAAGACAGCTACACTGCTGAGCTGCAGGCTGTGTTTGCTCCAAGGAAGTCTTCCTCTAATTCTGGCCAATCCAAGATGACATAATTAAGTGGTGACATTTGGTTGTCGATCGTGCGCAGTCAAGACCTTGCTCTTTTAGTGAGTGCGGGCCGGTTGTGGGATTTGAACTTGGGAACTTGCATTCTACCACTTGAGACACAGCTTCACATCTGGCTTTTTGGTAGGTAGTTGTAGATAAGAGCTTCACAGACTTTTCCGTCCGGTGTGCTTTCTAACCAAGACCTCAGCTCTCAGCCTCCTGAGGAGCTACCACCACCTCCTCCTCCTCCTCCTCCTCCTCCTCCTCCTCCTCCTCCTCCTCCTCCTCCTTTTTTTTCTTCATCAGTTGTGAGGCTTGAACTCAGGACCTGGAAGCTGTCCCTGAGCTCTTTTGCTCAAAGCTAGTGCTCTACCATTTTGAATCACAGCGCCACTTCTGGTTCTCTGGTGCTTAACTGGAGGTTAGAAACTCATGGATTTTCCTGCCCAAGGCTGGCTTTGAACCTCGATTCTCAGACCTTAGCTTCCTGAGTAGCTAGGATTACAGGCATAAGCTCCTGGTGCCTGACTCACTTGAAACTCTTTCCTGTGGGTCACAGGTCATGTTCCCTTTACCCTAGCTCAGTCCTCAGACCTGTTCACCTGTTCACAGCTTCGGCTGCTGAGAATGGCTCCTCCCCTGGCTTATACACCGTCACCTGCCTCCAGAACACATAGCAACCTCCCACTCTTATTCTATTTCAGGAGCACTGAGCAACCCCGGGCGCCAGTCGGAGGTACTCTGCCTGCAATTATTAACCAGTTACCTACTATGTGGACGCTGCTGTTCTGTCCCTGCCTTGCAAAGCTGAGAGGATGGGAGACCCTGAAGCACAGAGCAGGTAAGTCAAGAGCCCAAGGCCACACAGCCAAGATGGAGCCTGGCCATCTCTCCAGGCTTTGTACTGAATTATCCTCTGACCTCTGTGCAGAGTTTTATGCTTTTTTTTGGTAACCAGTCCTGGCATTTAAACTCACGGCCTGGGCACTGTCCTTGGGCTTTCTGAAGGCCAGTGCTCTACCACTTGAGCCATGGCACCATTTCTGGATTTTTCTGTGTATGTGGTACTGAGGAATCAAACCCAGGCTTTTGTGTATGCCAAGCATGTACTCTACTACTAGGCCACGCTCCCAGCCCCGAGTTTCATACTTTAGACTCTGCTGTGCTCTGGGTCCCAGCTCTGATCTCAACTTAGTGTGGGTGACGCTGGCAAGTTCCTTTTCTCCAAAACTTTGGACCTCCCTTGGCCACTACTACTGACCTTTGACCTCAGCCTTTCCACTTCCATGTCCCATGGGAACTCACACTCACCCCTCTACCTATCTGTACCCCAATCCTGTCCCTGGGTTCTCACATTAGTCAAGGCAGCTTGTGGCTTGTATGACCTGCCCCATAGGGCCTCCCTTCTCTTTACCCTCCCACACAGGCCTCTAGACAGCCACACACCTGGTGCCATCCAGCCCCAGGGCCTTTGCACCTGACACCACTTACCTAGACACCCACACTACTCCCTGTCTTCCCTTTCAGGGTAGCCCTAGAGTCAGTGGGACTGTCTATCTATCCCTGACGTCCCATGGTGCTGAATCGTCACCTCCTCAACCCTCTGTGCCGCCTACTCCACGGACACCTTCTGTCCAGATGTCTATCCTTGCGCATCCTCAGCTCTTATGCATCTTGACAGCTTGTTGTCCTCTGGATATGCTCTGTAGTTTCAGTTGCCACCCTCTGACATGCTTTTCCACTTATTCATCAGGTATATTTTCTTTTTGTGTGGATGTGTGGGTGCTGTAGCTGGGTCTCGAACTCGATGCTTTCTTGTACTTCTGCTTGGATTTTTTTTTTCTGTGCCAGTCCTGGGGCTTGAACTCAGGACCTGGGTGCTGTCCCTGAGATTCTTTTTCTCAAGGCTAGTGCTCTACCACTTGATCCACAGCATCACCTCCAGCTTTTTCTGAGTTGTTTTATTGGAGACTAGCTTCAAACTACAATCCTCAGATCGTAGTCTCCTACCTAGGATGCCAGCACTTGGTTTGCTTGGCATTTTCCTCAGTGCTGTTCCTCTACAACGGGAGTGACAGCTCTACTTCCAGCTTTTTGCTGATTAATTGGAAATCAAAATCTCAATTATCACTGGCTAGTGGCTCACACCTGTAATCCTAGCTACTCAGGAGCCTGAGATGTGGGGATCGTGGCCCAAAGCCAGTCCAGGCAGAAAATCATTAACACGCCTATCTCCAATTAACCACTAGAAAACGCGATCTTCCGATCTCAGCTTCCTGATTAGCTAGGATTAGAGTTGTAAGTCATAATCACCCAAGTCTTTTTTTCTTCCGTGTGACAAAGTACACTAGGTATCCCAGCTGGCCTCAGCTTTCTTTCTGCCTCAGCTTCTGAGTGTTGAGTAGATGCATGAGCCACCATGCCTGACTCTTCCCCCGTGTCTGTGTCTGTGTGGGTGCAGAGCTTGAACTCAGGGTCTCACATTTGCTCATACCTATGCTCAATCACTTAAACCATACTTCTAGCCCAGTACCTGAGCTGGCTAAATGGACATGAGTCACTTGGCCTTTTCTTCCCTGGACTCAGATCTCAACTTCCTGAGGAACTAAGATTACAAGTGTGGGGGCTTGGAATGTGGTTTATGGTAGAGTGGTTGCCTAGCATGCTTGAAGCCCTAGGTTCAATTCCTTAGTACCACAGAAACAGAAAAAGCGGAAAGTGGCACTGTGTAGTGCTAGCCTTGAACAAAAGAAGCTCAGACAGTGCCTAAGCTCTCAGTTCAAGCTGCCCTGGGATTGGCAAAAAAAAAAAAAAAAAAAAAGATTACAAGTGTGACTCCTGGCTCCAAGGGCCATGAAATATTTGCTATTATTTTTCTGTGTCTGTGGAATATACCCCAAACCTGAGCACAATGCTTCTCTCTCTCTCTCTCTCTCTCTCTCTCTCTCTCTCTCTCTCTCTCTCTCTCTCTCTCTCCCTCTCTCTTTCTTTCTTTCTTTCTTTTTTTTTTTTTTGCCAGTCCTGGGCTTGAGCTCGAGGCCTGAGCACTGTCCTTGGACTTTCTCAAGGTGAGAACTCTACCACATCACTAGTTCCAGCTTTTTCTGCATATATGGTACTGAGGAATCGAATCTGGGTCTTCATGCATGCCAGACAAGCACTTTACCACTAGGCCAAACTCCTGGCCCCTGAGTGGCAATGTTTCTATGTGTTCTCTGTGTGTGTGTGTGTGTGTGCGTGCCCGTTTTGTCAGTCATGGGACTTGAACTCTGGGCCCTGCATTGTCCCTGAGCTCTTCAGCTCTATCCCTTGAACCACAGCTCCACTTTCAGTTTTTCTGGTAATTAATTGGAGATGAGTCTCTTGGACTTTTTAAATTCCTGGGCTGGCTTTGAACCACTATCCTCAGATCTCAGCTTCCTGAGTAGCTAGGATTACAGGCATGATCCACTATGCCCCGGCTTTTCTGGTGTTTATTTAGAGATAAGAGTCTCACAGACTTGTGAGCCCAGGCTGGCTTTGAACCTCCCAAGTAGCTAGGGTTATACTTGTGAGCCTCAGGTACCTGGCTGTTTTTTTTTTTTTTTTTTTGCCAGTCCTGGGCTTGGGCTCAGAGCCTGAGCACTGTCCTTGGACTTTCTCAAGGCTAGAGCTCCACCACTTGAGCCTCAGCACCACTTCTGGCTTTTTGCTGTGTATGTGGTACCGAGGAATCGAACCCAGGTCTTCGTGCATGCTAGGCAAGCACTCTACCACTAGGCCAAACTCCCGGCCCTGTTTGTTTTTTGACCAATCCTGCTCTTGAGCTCAGGGCCTGAGCACTGTCCTTGGACTTTCTCAAGGCTAGAGCTCTACCACTTGAGCCTCAGCACCACTTCTGGCTTTTTTCTATGTATGTGATACTGAGGAATCAAACCTGGGCCTTCGTGCATGGTAGTCAAGCACTCTACCCCCAGGCCAAACTCCCAGCCCCTTATTTTATTATTTTGTGTGTGTGTGTGTATGGGGGGGGGGGGTTCTGGGGCTTGAACTTGGCCTGGGTCTGTCCCTGAGCTCTTCAGCTCAAGACTACCGCCCTACCCTTGAGCCAAGCCCCACTTCCCATTTTCTAAGGTTAATTGGAGATAAGAGTCTCAGGTCCTTTTATGCCCAAGTTGACTTTGAACCTTAACCCTCAGATCTCAGCCACCTGAGTAGCTAGGATTACAGGCTGGAGCCACCACGCCGGGCTATGGCTGTTTTTAGTTTAGGGCTTCCCGAAGTAGCTCAAGCTAGAGTCAAACTGGCAATCCTCCTGCCTCAGCCCACTGAATGTTGGAGGTCACAGATCTTTGCCATCACACCTGGCTCTGAGACTCGGCTGACCACTACTTCACTTTTTCCTTCTTTCATCCTTTCCCTACATGTCAGACAACCCTGTGTGTGTGTCTACTGGGGCTTGAACTCAAGGTCTGGGCACTGTCCCTTAGCTTTTTTTTTTTTTTTTTTTAACTCAAGTCTGGTGCTCAACCACTTGAATGGCACATCCACTTCTAGCTTCTTGATGGTTAATTAGAAATAAGAGTCTCATGGAGCTGTGTGTTGGTGGCTCATGTCTGTAATCCTAGTTACTTAGGAGGCTGAGATCTGAGAATCGTGGTTCAAAGCCAGCAAGAGTCATGGAACATCTCCAGCGAGCCACCAGAAAACCCAAAGTGGAGCTGTGGCTCAAAATCATAGAGCACTAGCTGTGAGCAAAAGAGCTCAGAGCTCAGGGACAGCACTGTGACTGCCCCACACTGCCCTCCCCCCCCCCAAAAAAAAGTCTCACAGACCTTTCTGCTCAGTCTGGCTTTGAACCCCAGCCTTCAGATCACATCCTCCTGTATCCCTAGCATTACAGCTGTGAACCACCCAGGCCCTGCAGTCCCGTATCTCACAAACACCCCTGAAATGTCCCTGCGGAGCAAGCAGATTTGAGACTGGCTGCTTCTGCCTGACGTTTGGCTACGTTATGAGTAAACTTTGTTTTTATAAAAACAACTTTTAGGGATTCGTTTATTGTGCGGTGAGCAAAGCCCGCCTCGTGGGAGACCCTGGTTTAGGACGGGGCCGGGATGGGCCGCATGGCCCGTGTCCTCGGACTGCCACCATTCCGGGCGTCGGGCAGGGGAGGCCTGCGGACCCGTCGAAGGACACTCGGTTCACACGTTCATTTTCCCCGAGCCACTTCTGGGGTCTGAACTCCAGGCCCTGGGCGCCGTCGTCCCTTAGCTTCTTCGCTCTACCACTTGAGCCACGGCTCCACTGCCAGCGTTTGCGGGCTGAGGGTCTCTTAGACTCCGCCGCCCCGGCCCAGGCCGGCTTCCTCCGGGGGAGCTAAGGCGACAGGCCTGAGCCCCCACCCGCACACGCAGCCCGGGCTGGCGTCGCTCCCGCCCCGGGCCGCCGCGGGCCACCACGCCCGGCTGCCACTCGATTATTAACGTCACAGAGAGGAGGGGACCGGCTCCCGAGCCTCATCTAGGTCGTAGCGCCGGGGGGGGGGGGGGAAGCCGGGAAAAGTCAAACAAACAAACAAACAAATACCCCATAGGGTTCGCTGTGCAGTACTCAGGGTCTGTCCGGGCTTTCTGCGGACAGTTGAAATGGAAACTACAACTCCCGAGAGCCCTTGCGGCCAAAGACCCCGAGGTCTTCCCGCAGCCAAGCGCCGCTTTGTGAAAGTTGGGGGTTGCCCTTAGCACTGCCTTCCCAGATGTTGCTGCTAGGTGTAGGCATTCTCTGAGGACAGCCTTACGCGGGGCGTGGTGAAAGGAAATAACCCCGGCGCAGGCGCAGTGTGTGCACACGGGTCTTGATTGGCGCATGCGTGGTTGCTAGAAGCGGCAGCAACATGGATGACGAGGAGGAGACCTATCGGCTGTGGAAGATTCGCAAGACTATCATGCAAGTGAGCAAGGAAATCCACCCGGGCCGTAGCCCTCCTTGCGGGGACCCCCTAGCCGAGGCTGAGTCCGCAGCCCAGCCTGGCCTTTGTGTGTGTGTGCTGGTCTTGGGGGGTGAGCGCAGGCCTGAGTGCCACCTTTTAGCTCTTCCACTGAGCCACAACTCCACTACTCCACTTCTGGATCTCGCTCTCTCTCTCTTTTTGGTGGGCCATTGGCTTGAACTCTGGGCCTGTCGCCCTACTCCTGGGCCTGGGCCTTGTCCCTGAGCTCTTCAGCTCAAGGCTACCGCCCTACCCTTGAGCCAAGCCCCATTTACCGTTTTCTAGAGGTGAATTGGAGATGAGTCTCAGGTCCTTTTGTGCCCGGGCTGGCTTTGAACCTGGATCCTCAGCTCTCAGCCTCCTGAGTAGCTAGGATGACAGGCGGGAGCCACCGCAGCCATTTCTGGATCTTTACTGGTTAATGGGAGTCTGCTTGGGAATGCTTCACCATGCAAGACTCCCTTCATGGTTTTTGTTCTGTATGTGCCCAAACCAGGGCTTGAACTCGGGGCCTTATGTTGGCTTACAGCTGGTGCTCTACCTTCAAGCCCAGCAATTTTGCATGTTAATTGGAGGTTCAAAACCAGCCCGCGCAGAAAAGTCCACTCTTATTTCCAATTAACCACTCAAAAAGCAGAAGTGGCACTGTGGCGCAAGCGGTACAGCACTAACTTTGGGCGGACAGCACTCATTCTCTGAGCTCAAGCCCCAGTAGGTGGGGGAGGGGAGGAGTCTCTAAGCCAGGTGTGGTGGCTCATGACTAATCCTAGCTACTCAGGAGGCTGAGATGTGAGGATCACGGTTCAAAGCCAGCCAGCCGGGGCCCTAAAATCTGTGAGACTCTTTAATTTCCAATTAATCACCAGAAAACTGGAAGTGGCACTGTGGTTCAAGGGGAAGGGTGGTAGCCTTTAGCTGAAGAATTCAGAGACAGCACTCAGGCCCAGCGTTCAAGTCCCACGACCGACCACCCCCCTCAAAAAAAAAAAAAGTCTCCTGGCTTTTTCTGTCCAGGCTGGCTTCAGACCTCAATTCTCAGATCTATTGAGTAGCTAGGATTACAAGTGTCAGCCACTGAGCCACCAGCTTTTGGTTCGGTACCTTTTCTCTTCTTTTTTTTTTTTTTTTTTGCCAGTCTTGGGGACTGAACTCAGGGCCTGAGCACTACCCTTGAACTTTCCTCAAGGCTAGTGCTCTCCCACCTGAGCCACAGCACCAGTTCTGGCTTTTCTATATGTGTCGTACTGAGGAATCCAACCCGAGTCTTTGTGCATGCTAGGCAAGCAGTCTACCACTAGGCCAAACTCCCAGCCCCCTTTTCTTTCTTAAGTCGTGGGACTTGAACTCTGGGCCAGGGTGCTGTCCCTGAGCTTTTCAACTCAAGACTACCATCCTACCCCTTGAATCACAGCACCAATTCCAGAGATGAGTTTCAGAGACTTTAGTGCTTGGGCTGGCTTTGAATTGCAGTCCTCAGATCTCAGCCTCCTGAGAAACTAGGATTAGGGGCGTGAGCCATGGCATCTGGCTCAGTGTCTTTTCTGAGTGAATTATGCACCAACCTGTCCTTCCCTCCATACTACCCTCACAATAGCCAGAAGTCATAGCGTGCTCGTGCCCTTCCCCTCCCCCCTCTTTCTCTCTCTCCCTCCCCCCCTCTCCCTTTTTCTCTCCTGTGTGTGTGCCTGTCTGTCTGTAGAGTCACTTTGCAAAGTGGTACAAAGGCTTGGTTATCACCACTTGGGTATAGCCCCAGACGCCTGTGGGGGTAGGTGATCCCCATCAAGATGGAAGCCTCTTCCGTGACTATTCACCTCACTCTGGGTGGCAAGATGGTGGTGGTGGTGCAGTCATTTGATGCCTAATCTGTCTACCCCATCATAATTCACAGTAGCTAGCGTTACTGAGGCTGTGCTTCTGTCACGTTGACCTTCAGGATTTGTTTGCTGCAGTCAGGAGCTCTTGGCTTGCTGGGGCTCCTGTGTCTGCCAGGGTCAGCTGGTGGTCTCTCTCTGCAGCTATGCCACGATCGGGGCTACCTAGTGACCCAGGATGAGCTGGACCAGACACTAGAGGAGTTCAAAGCCCAGTTTGGGGATAAGCCGAGTGAAGGACGGCCACGGCGCACTGACCTCACTGTACTGGTGGCCCACAACGATGACCCTACTGACCAGATGTTCGTCTTCTTTCCAGGTGAGGGACCTTAGTGGTTCTGGCCAGTGGCAGTAATTTGCCCCTGAGGGTGTCATAGTTCTCATGGTCTTTTTTTTCTTTTTTGCTGGTCCTGGGCTTGAGCTCAGGGCCTGAACACTGTCCTTGGACTTTCTCAAGGCTAGAGCTCTACCGCTTGAGCCTCAGCACCACTTTTGGCTTTTTTCTATGTATGTGGTACGGAGGAATTGATCCCGGGTCTTCATGCATGCTAGGCAAGCACTTTAACCACTAGGCCAAACTCCCGGCCCCTCTCATGGTCTTTTGGGCTCCAGTTAACTATCCCTTTTTGTTGTTGGTCTTGAACTCTGGACCTGGGTACTGTCCCTCAGCTCTTCAGCTCAAGGCTAGAGCTCTACCACTTGAGCCACAGCACCACTTCCAGCTTTTTCTGTATATGTGCTACCAAGGAATCAAACCCAGGACTTCATACGTGCTAGGCAAGCACGCACTCTACCACTAGGTCACACTCCACGCCAGTCATGGGGCTTGAACTCGGTCTGGGCACTGTCCCTGAGCTCTTCAGCTCAAGTGTACCGCCCTACTCCTTGAGCCACAGCACTACTTCCATTTTTGTAGTGGTTAATTAGAGATAAGAGTCTCACATCCCTGGTGGCTCTTGCCTATCATCTTAACTGCTCAGGAGGACGAGATCTGAGGATGGCTCAGCCTAGAATCTTGGCTACTTGGGAGGCTGAGATCTGAGGATGGCTCACGCCTATAACCTTAGCTACTCAGAAAGCTGAGATCTGAGAATCACAGTTCAAAGCCAGCTCAGACACTAAAGATCTTGAGACTCTTTATCTCCATTTAATCTATAGAAAAGGGAAAGTGGGGCTCTGGCTCCTTGGGTAGACTTGAGCTAAAGAGCTCAGGGACAGCACCCAGGCCGAGTTCAGTCCCCATGAGCCACAAGGAAAGAAAAAAAAAAAGTCTCACAGATTTTTTGTGCCCGGGCTGACTTTGAACTGCGATCTTCAGATCTCAGCCTACTTAGTAGCTAGGATTACAGGTGTGAGCCACTGCTCCCAGCTTTGCTGAGAATTTTATCTCCAATTTTCCAGCAAAAAAGCTGTAAGTAGAGGTATGGCTCAAGTGGCAGAGTGCTAGCTAGCTTTGAGGGTTAAAACCAAGCAGGAATGTGAGTTCAAGCCCTAGTACTGACATCAAAAAACAAAAGGAAATAAAAGTTTTTTCTTTTCAAACAGTCACATGATGTAGGATTCAGAGTTTATTGTGTGAATTTAGAGGATGCAGTTCGGGACAGTTCCCCTCCAGGGGCAAGGTCTGAGGAGAGGTACTGTGAGGAAGCAGAAATACTCTTCTTGAAACAGTCCTGTGTGGAGGGAGCTTACATGGACACGTTAATTCCTGTGCTCCTGGTTTCCTTGTGAATGGGGAAACAAACCTCAGAGAATGCTAGCCAGTCCGAAAGCAGCTAGAACCCTGGCTTCAGGGTGGGTGGGGGTGGGGCCCACACCCTCAGGCCCTTCTGTCCCCAGAGGAGCCCAAGGTGGGCATCAAGACCATCAAGGTGTACTGCCAGCGCATGCAGGAGGAGAACATCACGCGGGCTCTCATCGTGGTACAGCAGGGGATGACACCCTCTGCCAAGCAGGTGGGTGCTGGGCAGCTTTGGTGGAGGGCTGGTGACCGGCATTCACAGGAGCCCGGCTGCATCCCTGCACCTCTGCCCTGTGTCTCTTTTCCACATCCCAGGTTTCTCACGAGGCAATTTCATCCTGGGCATTGCCTTTCCCACTGGAGGGAGCTAGGGTGGCAGGTGCCATACCCTTTAGCCCCTGGGTGTTTGTGATGTTTGGCTGGGGGGGGGGCAGCTCAGAGGCTCTCCTTCTCGTAGGCCTCTGCCTGGGTGCGGTGGGCATCCCCACAGAGGGGCCCAGTAGTCCCACATTCAGGAGACGGCCTGGGGTCACCAGGATGTCCTGTGCAGTGTATGACATTGAGCTAGAATGAAGCCCAGATGGGGCTGAGGGGTGCGGAACACTTCTGTTCCTGGCCAGCCTGGGCTGTGGGGTTTGTGTGGTCACAGGAAGGCATGAGGCAGTTGTCTGGGCGGTGATGAGGTCGGGGTGTAGGGGTGGAGGCATACGTAGGAGAGGCCGGGCTCATTGTGACGAGCTTGCATTTCACAGTCTCTGGTGGACATGGCGCCCAAGTACATCCTGGAGCAGTTCTTGCAGCAGGAGCTGCTCATCAACATCACAGAACATGAGGTGGGCAGGGCCGGGGGCTCGGGACAGGGCTGGGGGCACCAGGCCGGGCCGGGGGCAGAGCAGGCTCCCACCGGCTGCACAGCAAGAATCTGCCTGGGCTGCCCACAGGGCCCCTTAGGTGGTGGTGATTTCCCCACCTGTTCCTCTGCCTTGCCCCCACCACATCACTGGGCCCACCCCCATAGCTGTTTCCGCCCGTTGATGACTGGCAGCTTGCTTTCTCCACAGCTGGTCCCAGAGCACGTGGTCATGACCAAGGAGGAGGTGACAGAACTTCTGGCTCGATAGTATCCTTTATCTGGTCCTCCCGCCCCTTCCCCAACCCGGATTCCCACCTGGCTTTTCCTTGACTGCCTTCCAGTAAACTTCGAGAAAACCAGCTGCCCAGGATCCAGGCTGGGGACCCCGTGGCCCGCTACTTTGGGATAAAGCGAGGGCAGGTGAGGCCCCCATTGCTTTGTGCCTGCTGCCAGAGGCAGGGGCTCAGTTCGCACACCCTGAGGCCTAGAAGAGCCCTGGGACCTGGCACGTCACTTACAGCATAGCCAGGCTGGTGGGGAGCTGGCCTCCGCTCATTGGCCCTTGCTTCCGCAGGTGGTGAAGATCATCCGGCCCAGCGAGACGGCAGGCAGGTACATCACCTACCGTCTGGTGCAGTAGCGGCGGCGCCCCGTCAGGTGAGGCGTGGTGAGGTCTCAGGCGGGCTGGAGGCCGCCATCCTGCTGCCCGTGGGAACGCGGGTTCCTGATTGGCCAGGCATCCACACCTCCTCTGCTGACTTGTCTAGGTTAGAAGTAGGACCTAAGCTGGGCGCTGGTGGCTCAGCCTGTCATCCTAGCTACTCAGGAGGCTGAGGTCTGAGGGGATGGCAGTTCCCAGTCACCCATTAGGCAGCAAGGTTCACAACACTCTTCTCTCCAATTAATGGCCAAAAAGTCAGTTGTGGGGGCCGGGAGTTTGGCCTAGTGGTTAAAGTGCTTGCCTAGCATGCATGAAGACCTGGGATCAATTCCTCGGTACCACATACATAGAAAAAAGCCGGAAGTGGTGCTGAGGCTCAAGTGGTAGAGCTCTAGCCTTGAGAAAGTCCAAGGACAGTGCTCAGGCCCTGAGCTCAAGCCCAGGACTGGCAAAAAAAGTCAGTTGTGGGCCAAGTTTAAGCCCCATAACTGACAACCCAAAGCAAAAACAAGAGCTGTCCTTCACATGGCAGGGGACTGAACCCTTACCCCCTCTGTATCTGCAGGAGGAAGGAAACCTGAAATCCCACTCCTGATGGAAGGCAGCTCCTGCCAGTGAGAGCCTCCCCTGCCCACTGGGCCCCCATCTTCCCGACCTACTGCCCTGGCAGGCGGTCCTCTTTGGCTCTGACTAGCCCATGTGGTCTCTATGTGGGGGTGGCCTGGTGATTGCTGGGCTCCAGCTTCTGGAGTTCAGGGATTGCCCTGTAGCTATGTGGCCTGGGCACAAGTGCACTCCCGGTGTCCCCACCCCACCTGCCTGTACCTGTGAGTGCCGTCTCCTCTGGGATGGAGGGCCTCCTGCCCTGGAGGGAGCCACCTGTAACCCCCAAGGTGGCCACCACCTCCTTCTTGTCCCCGGTGAGGATGCCAGTGACCTGCCGGGAACAGCAGGTGTTGGACAATAGCCCCGCGGCCTTGCACAGGCAGGCACTGGCCCTGCACCACAGGGCAGCTTCCTTTCCTGCTCCCTGGTTGGCACAACTGCCTGGCCCCAGTCCTTGGAGCTCACTGTGAATCGGCCTCCAGGTGTGCCTGGGCTGCCGTCTCCCCGAAATGAGATAGAAACCCCATCTGGAGTTGAGCTACTAGGGGTTCATGTTTCATGGTTGGAAAAATGAAAACTATTTTGTGTAAATAAAAGTTGGAAAAGCCAAGAATACGCCAGAAACTTTTTTCCTTGCTCTAATCCTAAAGGGTCAGCTGCCTTCACCTGTCCCTGTGGCCTTAGGCTTTCCAGTAATCCTGCCTCGACTTACCCCAGGGGGTGCTTACTTAAGTGGTCCTGTCCCTTTTATGTGAGTGGGTGGAGACACTGCACCGAGGACGTTCCTAGTTTTCTAGTTGGTTCTGCAGGGAAGGTTGTATCCGTTCATCTGCCTGAGCCAGAGTCTTGAACTGTGCTCCCCAAGTGCCCTCGGCTGCCAGGCTACTTGATACATGCCTACAGTCTAGCATTTTGCCGGTTAGTGTTGAAAGCCAGGCACCAGTGGCTTATGCCTATAATCCTAGTTTGCTCAGGAGGCTGAGACCAGAGGCTCAGAGTTCAAAGTCAGCCCAGGCAGAAAAATCCATGGGATTCATCTCTAATTAGCTGGAAATAGAGCTATGGCTTAAGAATTACTAGAAATGACTCCTATTTTATTATGCCCAAGCTGGCTGACAGCAACTTGCCAGTGTGTGTGTGAGCGAGAGCGCACAGTTCAAGCCAGCCTGGGCAGGAAAGTATATGAGACTCTTATCTCCAACTAACTACTAAAAAGCAGGAAATGGCGGCATTGTGGCTTAAATGGAAGAGCACTAACCTTGAGCAAAAGAGCTCAGTGACTGTTTTGCCATGTAGCCCAAGCAGGCCTAGAATTCCCAGTCCTCCTTCAGTCCTCTTACGTTCACAAGCTCACCTGAGGCACAGTTCACAGTGTGGGTTAGATATTCTGCAGCCGGAAGTCCTGTTTGCTTGTGGTTAATATATATATTTGGGGGGGGGGTGCAATCCTGGGGTTGAGCTCTGGGCCTGAGCAACTGTCCTTGGACTTTCTCAAGGCTAGAGCTCTACCACTTCCAGCTTTTTTCTATGTACATGGTACTGAGGAATTAACCCCAGGTCTTCGTGCATGCTAGGCAAGCACTCTACCACTAGGCCACACTCCTGGTTAATTTCTGGTAGCACAGGTTTTACTATAGAATTATCCCTAGCCAGCAGTTTCAAATGCATTTTCAAAAGTGTACAACGAGTTGCATATTCCTAATCCCAGAATATTGTGGCACCCCCAAAAGGAAGTCTGTCCCACCCTTAGCACCTACAAATCTACTTCCTGTCTCATTCTGCCTGTTCAGAACCTTTCAAATCAATGGACTTGGGTCTCTCAGCACACTGTCCTCAAGGTCCCTCCATGCCTATTTCAGCCTGGTCCTGGTATGACTGAGCTAGGTTCAGCGTGAGTGAACACATCGTGTGGACAGAGGGCACCGTGCGTGTCCATCAGTCCATGGCTGCTTGTCCTGTCCCCGCCTGGCTGCTGCTGATAGTGTTGCCATGAACACCCATGTGCATAGCTGGTTTTCTTTTCTTTTTCCTGGGGACGGGGCCTAGGCCCCACTCATATGAAAGCATCAGGCAAGCATTTTTCCACTGAGCTCTTCCACCAACTGTATTCCTATTCCACATGGAACATTTTCATTTCTTTTGGGTACACATCAGGAGTGGGTGGCATATTCGAGGCATGCCAGGCTCACGTGGCATGCACTATTTGCCAGCCTATTAAGCCTAGGCGAGTGTCTGTTGTATGTGGTTGATGACGTCTCAGGAAAGAGGCAGGTTGTGGCTTAGTTACTTTTCCCAGATTGAGCTGCAGGAAGTGGAGGTGTGGCTGGCGTAAGTAGTAGAGCATCAGCCTTGAGTTCTGAAAAAGCCAAGTGAACGTGCTCTAAGCGGGGCATGGTAGCGCATGCCTGTAATCCAGCTACTCAGGAGGCTGAAATTTCAGGATCACAGTTCAAAGCTAGCCTGGGCAGGAAAGTGTGTGAGACTCTATTTCCAAGTAACTGCAAGGAAGCAGGAAATGGCACTGTGAATCAAATGGAAGAGCACTAACCTTGAGCAAAAGAGCACAGTCACAGCACGTAGGCCTTGAGTTCAAGCTCCACAATTGACAAAAAGAAAACGACAGGGCGGCATAGCCTAGTGGTAGAGTGCTCACCTCGCATGCATGAAGCCCTGTGTTTGATGCCTTGATACCACATACACAGAAAAAGCCAGAAGTGGCGCTGTTGCACTAGCCGTGAGCCAAAAGTGTCACAAGGACAGTGCCCAGACCCCGAGTTCAAGCCCCAGGACTGGCAAAAGAAAACAAAAGGGCTGAGCATGTGGCTTAGTGGTAGAGTGTTTGCTTAGCATGCATGAAGATCCAGCTAAGATTCCTAGGTGCCACATACATAGAAAAAAAAAGCCAGAAGTAGCGATGTGGCTCAAGTGGCTCTAATCTTGAGCAAAAAGTGTCTTAAGGACAGTGCCCAGGCCCTGAGTTCAAACCCCAGGACTGGGAAAAAAAAAAAAAAGTGAGACTCTTATCTCCAATTAATCACTAGAAAAAGGGAAGTGGGGCTGTGGCTCATATGGTAGGGCGGTAGCCTTAAGCTGAAGAGCTCAGGGACAGCACCCAGGCCCAGAGTTCAAGCCCTATGACCCACAAAAAAAGAAAAGACTTCAAAGGCCTGTTTACAAGCCTTGCACAAGGTTTTAGTAGGTTTCCCGTGACACTTACTGTGTGGCTGATGCTAAGTGGTATTCAGCTGAACACTGCACAGTTCCATTTCCTTAATTCTTGTGACTCTCAAAAAACGTACATGGGGCTGAGGTGGTGACTCAGTGACAGCCACACTCAGTTTGCACAAGGTCCTCGGTTTTTCTCCCTAGCAGCAGAAAAAATGAAAGAGTCCGCAACAAGTTGTGGGGGTTTTGTTTTTTTTGTGTGAGTTCCGCTCCCCTTTGGTCATGAGGCTTGAACTCAGGGGGTGGGCGCTGTCCCTCAACTCTTTTGCTCAAGGCTGGTGCTCTACCACTGTGAGCCTCAGCACCATTTCCGGCTTTTCTATGTATGTGGTGCCAAGAAATCGAAACTGGGTCTTCGTGCATACTAGGTAAGCACTCTTACCACCAGGCCAAACTCCTGGCCCCATGTCTAGCTTTTTACTGGCTATCTGGAGATAGGCGTCTCACAGGTGTTGGGTTTTTTTGTGTGTTTGTTTTTTTTGCCAGCCCTGAGGCTTGAACTTAGGGCCTAAGCACTGTCTTTGGGTTTTCTCAAGGCTAGAGTTCAACCACTTGAGCCACAGCACCACTTCCAGCTTTCTCTATGTATGTGGTACCAAGGAATTGAACCCAAGGCTTCCTGTGTGCTAGGCATGCACTCTACCACTAGGATACACTCCTTGCCCATCTCACAGATTTTCCAGCCACTGCTACCTTATTTAACCAGCTGTTGTTTGGTTTGGTTTGGTAAAGAACTAGACAGTATTTTCAACTTCACGTGTCAGACAGTCTGTGTCACATTTCTTCAGCTCTGCCTTGTGGCCTGAAAGTGACCACAGGCAATCTGCAGGCGCCAAGGCCTGGCTGGATGCCAAGTGTCTGTTTACCCAGAGAGCAGGACTCCACGCAGCATGCTAGCCTCGCCCCCTCCTCACCCCCTTGCCCCCTCCCAGGGCTGCTCCTCCCTTTTCCCAAGTTGCCCCAAGCTGCTTCTCTGGGCCTGATGGCTCCTGTTCTACAGGAAGAACAGCAGAGCACTAGCCTGCATGCTGTTATCTTGAGCAGCCATGAATTCCACCAGCTTCCTCTGCCTGCAGTGCTCTTTCTGCAAGGATGTGATCTTTCCAGGGTGACACAGCCAGCAGCCCCCAGGCCCCACCCCTCTGGGTCAAGATTGATTGGAAGAGCCAGAGCTCCTGCTCTGTGCCTGAGGCTCCCAGCTGAGTGAATGGGGGGCAGAGTAGCAAGTGCTGCATAGCAAAGGCTCTGGATTCATCCCCAAAAGAAATGTGAAGGCAGCTATTAGCCTATGTCATGCCTATGACTCTGTAGTCAGATCTCTGGACAACTGTGGTTAACGGCCAACCAGAGGGGAAAAATGTCTCTGAAATTCCATCTCAAAAACAACTAAAGCCAGGCATGGTGGCTCACGCCTGTAATCCTAGCTACTCAGGAGGCTGAGATCTGAGGATTGCGGTTCAAAGCCAGCTAAGGCACTAAAGTCCAAAGTCACTAAAGTCCAAAGTCGGAGACTCTTATCTCCAGTTAATCACCAGAAAACCGGAAGTGGAAGTGGTGCTATGGCCCAAGGAGTAGGGCCGTAGCCTTGAGCTGAAGAGCTCAGAGACAATTCCCAGGCCCAGAGTTCAAGTCTAGGTAACAACAACAACAACAACAACAAAAAACTAATCTGGGGCCGGGAGTTTGGCCTAGTGGTAGAGTGCTTGCCTAGCATGCACAAAGACCAGGGTGTAATTCCTGGGTACCACACACACAGAAAAAGCCAGAAGTAGTGTTGCAGCTCAAGTGGTAGATTCTAGCCTTGAGAAAGCCCAAGGACAGTGCCCAGACCCTGAGTTTAAGCCCCAGGACTGGCACAAAAACAAACAAAACTAATCCAGGCACCTGTGCCTCACACCTGTACTTTTAGCTACCTAACAGACAGAGACCTAAGGACTGCAGTTCAAAGCCAGCCAGGAAAGGAAAGTCTAAGACTCCAATTAACCACCAGAAAGCTGGAAGTGGAGCTGTGTGTGACTCAAGTAGAAGACTGCTAGCCTTGGGGGGGTTGGGGGGGGAAGCAAAATTAGCCATGTACCAATTGAGACCTAGAGAATCCCAGTGCAAAGGTAGCCCATAGCATTCATCAGATTTTTTTATTTTTATTTATTTTTTTGCCAGTTCTGGGGCTTGAACTCCAGGCCTGGGCATTGTTCTTGGACTTTCTCAAGGCTAGAGCTCTATTTCTTTTTTCTTTTTTTTTTGCCAGTCCTGGGCTTGAGCTCAGGGCCTGAGCACTGTCCTTGGACCTTCCCAAGGCTAGAACTATACCACTTGAGCCTCAGCACCACTTCTGGCTTTTTTCTATGTATGTGGTACCAAGGAATTGAACCCGGGTCTTCGTGCATGCTAGGCAAGCACTCTACCACTAGGCCAAACTCCCGGCCCCTAGAGCTCTATTTCTTGAGCTACAGCACCCCTTCTGGCTTTTTCTGTGTATATGGTACTAAGGAATCAAACACAAGGCTTCGTGCATGCTAGGCGAGCATTCCCTCAGTAAGTCATGCATGTTCCAGGCCCTCATGAAACTCTTATTGTCAATTAACAGCAAAAATCTGGAAGTTACATGACTCAAGCAGTAGAGCCACCAGCTTTGAGCTTTGAAAAAGTTAAGTGGTAAAGGAGGACCCTAAGTTCAAAGTCCGATACTAGCAAAACTTTAAAAAAAAGAAGTGTCCATTTCTACAGACACTGGCGTGCTTCCCGTCCTTGGTTTCCACACAGACCTGAGAGAGGGACAAACACATGCCACCCACAAGGAGACAATTCCACTGGACAGCCCAAGCTGTGAGTCAACAAACAGTCATCTGACAGCCAAGCATCTGCACAGTGGCGTGTGGGCTTGCCACATCCCTGGGACAGTGGTGAGGATTTGTCCCCCACCACCCTGTGCTTTGAGGAAGTGAAGACACTGCCGTAGCCTCCTCCCTTTGTTGTCCCCAACTCTGGCCTCTGCCACAGTCACAGAAAACAGGCAAGATTAAAAACCTTTATTGTAAGCAAAACAGATGGAGTCAAAGGACTGCATGGTGACCGGTGAGCAACTTGGCAGTATACCTAACCCCTGCTGTCCAGCCAGCCCTGCTCCTGCAGCCTCTCCAGCAGCATTTGTGCTCAGCCTCCATGCACAGCACCACTGCATTTCCCCAAGGCAATAGCAAGAAGAGGCTAAGATGTATCCCAAGAGGTATGGGGGGGTGAGGGGCAGGTTTCTGGAGACAGTGTTCCACACACGCCTGTGGTACAAAAAAGAAAGCCAAGACTTCACCCAAGAGCAAAGGCTCGTCCAGCAGACCCAGAGCAAGGACGTGGGTGCATCCCCCAGGCCCAGTGTCTCGTGTTGCTGGAAGCTTCTGGGAAGAGGCGGCCAGGTCACCCAGGCTGCAGGATTCCAGTGATCCAGGACATCAAGACGGAGCCATGCTTCAAAGCTCTGGCAGTCCAGAGAGGCAGAGCCTCGTGGGAAAGTGGCCGGCGATGGGCTCCTCACACAAAACGAGGCTGCCTTTCCTGGCAGGTGCCCACAGCAATGTTCCTGCCATGGAGCCTCATGGCGGGCAGCTGGGCTGGTGCCACATTGTTGGACTGGTTGGTATTGTAGGTCAACAGCTGTGGAGCTGAACCCGCCTCATCCTCGTCCCCCAGCTGCTCCTCGCTGCCCCTGTGGCTTTGGGGACCCCCCTGCAGTCCAGCCTCGTCGTCCTGCTTGTCAGGGAAGTGAAGGTGGTGCAGGGCACTGGCATCGGATGACGACAGGGGGTCTGAGGTCTCCTCCAGCTCCGAGTCTGAGTCATTGGAGGCAACTCGGGATTCTGGGAGGAAGAGGCAGAGACCGACAGACATCCTGGCATCAGACGGGTACCTGGCTCCCATGCTGAGGCTGTCCACCCAGCTTTATTCCCCCTTGAAACCTAGGCTCTGAGGAAAGTGGCCTGGCCTGCTGCCTGCACCACAGAGGCTCAGCACACACAGGCACCACCCATGTGTGCTCCTTTTCTGGCACAGGTCACCATCTTGGAGAAGGGCTACGTTGATGGGCTTACATGGACGGAGCCCATGGACGGCTGACAACCCCATGGGAAATACCACCTGCACCCGCTGGCTCAGGGCCATCCACTCACCTTGGCCTCCATCCTCTGCCTCCACCTGCAGGGCGAAGGCAGCTCCCACACTCGTCTCCAAGTGGGGCATCAGCACCACTACCTCAGCCCGCTGGTTACAGGGCTCATCCTGCAGCAGGGAAGGAGTGATGGAAGGTGCCTCTCCGCCCTCCCTGCCCCCCAGCTGTTTCCTTCTAGTGTATAAATAGCCCTGGCCCTTCTTTTTTCTTTTTTTTCTCTCTCTCTTTTTTTTTTTTGTCAGTCCTGGGCTTTGAACTCAGGGCCTGAACACTTTTCTTGGGCTTTCTCAAGGCTAGAGCTCTACCACTTGAGCCACAGCACCACTTCTGGCTTTTTTTTTTTTTTTTTTTTTTGTCAGTCCTGGGCTTAAGCTCAGGGCCTGAGCACTGTCCTTGGATTTTTCTCAAGGCTAGAGCTCTACCACTTGAGCCTCCGCATCACTTCTGGCTTTTTCTAAGTATGTGGTACCAAGGAATCGAACCCCGGTCTTTGTGCATGCTAGGCAAGCACTCTACCATTAGGCCAAACTCCCAGCCCCACTTCTGGCTTTTTTTCTATGTATATGGTACCAAGGAATAGAACCAGGTCTTTGTGTATGCTAGGCACACACTACCACTTGAACCACATCTCTACTTCTGGCTCTTCACTAGTTCACTGGAGATAGAGAGTCTGTCAGGACTGGCTTCAAACCTTGATTCTCAGGTCTCATTCTCCAGAGGAGTTAGATTATGGGTGTAGATCTGCCATTGGCCCAGCTACTCTAGGGGATCAGGAGCCATCCCATGCCTGTCCCCCAACCCCAGGGGGATTCTCCTCAGTGCTCTTTCATTGAGCAGATACTCTAACCAGACAGACAAGCCCAGCTCAGACACCAGCACTGAAGCCCCAGGCTGCAAACTCTGCGGTCCTAGGCTCATAGCTTCCTGGGCATATAGGGCCCAACCTGGCAGTCAGAGAAAATCCAAGGACACCAAGAGAAGCCAGAGATGGATAAGAAATATGAGGACAGAATAAACGCAGTTTCTAAAACTGAAACAAAACAAAACAGGACTGGGAACATGGCTTAGTGGTAGTGTGCTTGCCTCGCACGCATGAAGCCCTGGGTTCTATTCCTTGGTATCACATACGCAGGTGCTATGGCTCGAGTGGTAGAGCACTGGCCTTGAGAAAGCCCAAGGACAGTGCTCAGGTCCTGAGTTCAAGCCCCAGGACTGGCCAAAAAAAGGGAGGGGGGCAAGAAATTAAAACAGGGTAGTAAGCCACGTACCCGTGGCTCTATTTACTCAGGAGGTTGAGATCTGAGGATCATGGTCCAAAAACAGCTGTGGAAAAGTTCATGAAACTTATCTACAATGAAGTACCAGAGAGCCAGAAATGGAAGGGTGGCTCAAGTGAAAAAGTGCTAGGAGTGACCAGGAAAGCTAAGGGACAGTTCAAATCCCAGTACTGGCACCAGAACACAAAAAGAAAAAAAAGAAGCCACAACAACGTATGGATGAGATACAGTGCTCCAGGCAGACCCTTCTGAGCATGGGCCAGCAACAGGGACGAGGAGAGTGGTGGTGTAAAGGAGTCTGCACATCTTGGGGCTCTTCCTTAGGACTCAGGCTTCGTCCAGGTCAGCTTAGAGGACCCCCCACAGGGCTCCCTGGCTGACTGGTCCAAATCAGCCTTTCCCGCCCATGTCACCCATCAGGGGCCCTCTCACTTTCCCAGGGGACAGCTCAGTCAGACCCGGGCCTCACCTCGGGTGCCTCCTCAGACTCCTCCTCAAAGACCAGGCTGTAGTGGACGATGAGCGCCTCAACCACGCGTGCCTGGTGGGGATAGTCCACCAGGGAAGAGAGGGAGACGGTGGCCTCGGTAGGCCGAGGACGCAGCAGCGTGGGTCCGAAGACGATCCCCAGATTGCCTGGCGTCATCTTGTTGTCCTCCTCCACCTCCACGATCCTGAGGGTCCGGAACGGTGCCAAGTGTTGTGAGTGCCTCCCAGACTCTCCGGCCACCCTTCCCCTGCCCGGGACGGGGGGCGGAAGCCTCACCGGCGCAGGTGCCGGAGCAGGTACTGCAGCGTGGCCCGGTTCTCGGCGGGCAGGTCCCGCAGGAGCTCTCGGAGGCGGCCCACCATGGCCTCAGTGGCTGCCTCGCTCTCGGACCCATCCTGCCGGCCCCGGGAGGCTGCCTTGGCCTCGGCCTCGGCCTTCAGGCTCTCCTTGGCCAGTCCCACCAGCTCATGGTAAAGGCGGAAGGAGATGAGCGGCTCGGGGAGCTACGGGGCAAAGTAAGTCAGCACCTGGTCGGCCCGCCTACCCGGGCAGGGCTCCGGCGCTGGCCACGCCCACACGCGGCAGGGGGTGTCTCCATTGGCTGCCCCGCTTCCGGCGGGCGTGTCCCAGGAACCCGGCCCCGCCCCCTCGCCTTAGGCCCCACCCACTGCAGCACCAGCCGCCGCCTCATCCTAGCAGCTTTGCCCCTGTCCGTGGATGACCCCGCCACCCTGTTCTAGCCTCACAGGCCACAGTTCTTCCAGGTGCGGGCTCCGCCTTCAGCCTCTACTTTCCCATCTCACCTGGCGCAGGTAGAGCTTGAGGACGTTGCTTATGTCGTGGGGCAAGGCCTGTGACAGTTCCACCAGCTCCTTGCCATTCTCGAAGGCCTGGCACAGCTTCTCCACCCGAGTCTTCACGCCGTTCACCCGGTAGATGCCCTGTGGGGATGCGATCCCGTCAGCCTCCCGGCCCCCCGCCCGCTCCCAGGACCCGGCAGGCTTGCGGCTTGCACAGCTTGCGGCTTGCACCGCGGGGTCGCACCTTGGTGCGCAGGGCCCGTCGCTCGATCTCACAGACACACTTCTTAATGATGAAGGGCACGCCGTCCGGGGTGCGCAGGGCTGCCTGGCTGAAGTCCTGGCCAAAGAGCTGCAGACGGCCCTGCAGTTTCTTGTGGCCACACTGGATGGCCAGCGTTTCCAGACATTTCTTGTGACACGCCAGGCAGCACTAGGGGACCAGGAAAAAGTAAACCGCAATCCTTCTTGACACGTGGTTCAGATGGCTTCCTGCCCCATCCCTGAAATTCCTCATTGTGCCTTCTGAAAATACAAGCCCCAAGCCTCCCTGGCCACATGAAACCCCTTTTGGAGGAGAGCTATCACTCCTCACACCTGTCTTTTAGCCCTTTGGTTTTTCTACCACAGCCCCAGGGCCTTTGCACTAGCCACACACTTTGCTTGAGATAACCTGTCCACCCCCAGCATAGTCTCACAGACCCTTGTGTCTCTGGAGGTACTGAGGTTTGAACCTAGGGCCTCCTGCTTGTTAGGCAGGTGTTTTACTACTTGAACCACATCCCTAACCTTTCTTCACTTCTTAAAAACTCCCTGTCACAGGGAGTCTGCCACGTACCTCCTCACACTCAGCCCCCTGGAAGTAGACGTAGCTGTTACACTCTCGGCACTTGGCGGGCGTGCGGAGTTTCCTCAGCCGGTGTGTGCGGGCAGCCTTGGACAGTCCCACGTGGCGGAAAGGTCCACTGGGCACAGGCACGGGCAGTTCAGGGGTGATGTCATTGAGGTCGGCTGGGGGGGGGCAGGATGGGTGTCACAGACCAGAAGGGGGTGGGCACACAGACTGTGTCCAAACTCCTTGCCCCATCCCCACCCAAATCAGGGCCCCTCACCCTGCTCAAAGGCAGACGCACCCTCGCCAGCCTCCTGTTCCACCAGCTCCTCGCTGGATGACATGGTACCACTGGAAGATGTCCGCTCAATCTTCTTGAAGTCGCCTGGGCAGGAAAAAGGGCCATCAGATTCATGAGTGCTAAGTCTAGGAGCTCTAGGACAAACATCTTTGACCCGCACAGTGAGAATAGAGGCCAGAGGTGTGGGAGGGGGAGGCATTTGGACTCCCCCACATCATACCCAGTCATTCACCTGAGCCAGAGCTGGGGTCAAGGCCGCTGTCAGAGTCTGAGATGGAGATTGGCCATGATTTGTGTACCTGGTGTCCTCGTCCACCTTTGGCAGAGAAGAGAAGGTGGAGGCATCTCTTAGAGAACAGTGCCAGGGCCACAGGGAGCCAGCCCTGCCCAGGCTCCCGCAGGCACTCACCCCTGTGCTCCTTGGCTGGTGACCCTTCAATGGGCCCGCCCTCCTCCGGGGGGCTGCTGGGTGCCTGGGTTCCTGCTGTGTCACCAACATTGAAGCTGCTCTTCCGGGCACGCAGGACTGGAGACCTGGGGAGGAGGGGGGTAAGGACAGGGAGGTTATGAGGGGGTGGCCACCTTGGCGGGGAAGGGAGGCAGGTCTGGATTCCTCTGTGGTACCAGGCATTGGCTGAGATGTGTGGCTCGAAGTCGTAGCGTACGTCGGGCTCCTCTCCGCGCTGCAGCTGGCGCACGTGGGACGCGTACTGCTGGCCCAGGTCGTAGAGTTTGCTGCTCTCGCAGAGCATCTGGAAGTGGACGGGCAGGGGCGCCGTCTGCATGTGCATCAGCTGGTAGTAAGAGATGGTGGCCTGCACACAGCAGCAGGGACACACCGTCAGCAGGCTGGAGCCCAGCCCAGCACCCCACACGCCCAACCCTCTCACACCCAGGCACACACCGTCTTGATGGTCTGGTCGCTCTGTCGGATCACCTCTTGGATCTGCCGCAGCGCCGTCACCTTGGTGTCCTCCAGCTCCTGCTTCTGTGTCTTTGCATCAGCCACGCATGTGCGGTAGGTAGCCATGGCTTCCTCTGCCTGCAGTGAGGTGGATGGGATGAGAGACTCAGAAAAATCCCACAGAGGGTCAGGCACGACTGAAAGAGCTAAGGCTCCGAATTCAAGCTCTAGAATAGGCACCACATACCACACACACACACGCGCACACACACACACACACACACACGGCACTGCCCATCCACTCTCACCTTGTTCTTGGCTTCCTCCTCCAGGCGTCGCCGTTTGTCCAGGGTCTTCGAGGCTGCACTACCCACCCCGGGACCAGCACCCGCCTGTTCCTCCTCAGCCCTGGCCACCAAGCAGCGGGCCTTGTCGTGGTCCTCGCAACGCTGAATGTAACTCTGCTTGGCCTTGCGCAGGTTGGATTCTGCCTCTTGCTGTAAAGGGATGAGTCTCATTCTCCATCTCACCAGCTCCTTCCTCCCTCCCCAACCACATCCTGGGAGCAACAGCCCCTGACCAAACACAGGGATTGTCCCACCTGCAGTGACACCCTAAAAGAAAGCGGTGCCTTTTTATTTTATCTGTGTTGGTACTGGGCCTTGCACTCTTTCTTGGCTTTTCTACATAAGGCTGGTACTCGAGCACTTGAGCCACAATTCCACTTGTGGCTTTTTGCTGGTTAACTGGAGATTAGAGTCTTGAAGACTTGCCTGCTTTGAAGCCAGCTTCAAATCAGTATCCTCAGAGCTCAATCTCTTTTGAATGGCTAGGATTTCAGGCTTGAGCCATCAGCGCCTAGCTTTCAGTGCCCATTTTCTAGTCAAGGAAACTGAGGCACGGGTCAGCTCTTTATAAAAGCACAAACTTCTTGCTCACCACCCTCCTGCACCTAGGTTGGTTTCACTTCCGTTCTTAACAAATGAAAACAGAGAGGTTGCACAGACAGGAAGCCAGGCACACCCCCCAGAAACTGGAAGTATTCATTCTCCCCTTGGGTGGGGGTCATGTTATAGCCTAAATATCAGAGACTAAAAAAAAAATGTAGAAGAGTACCTGTAATTATAGTACATGCCTGTAATCCTAACTACTTTAGAGGCTGAGATCTGAGATGGTAGTTCAAAGCCAGCCCAGGCAGGAAAGACCATGAGACTCCTATCTTCAATTAACTAACAAAAAG
This sequence comes from Megascapheus bottae, assembly GCF_031878675.1. NCBI lineage: Eukaryota > Metazoa > Chordata > Mammalia > Rodentia > Geomyidae > Megascapheus > Megascapheus bottae. The sequence goes on from NC_143509.1 coordinate 26,800,586, forward strand.
CTGGAAGTAAAGGTGTATAGCTAGAGTGCTAGAGTGTTAGCTTTGAGCACAGCATTCAAGGAGTGTTCCCAGATCCTGAGTTCAAGCCCTAACACTGGCATGCACACACACACACACACACACACACACACACACACACACACACACACTCTCCAGGGCCTGGGAGTATATATCAGTGGTAAAGCAGGTGTTTAGCTGAGCCAAATCCCCACGCATCAAAATTAAACACTTGGGAAATTGAGGTAGAGGATTTCAATGCCAGCCTCAGCTATACTGGGGAGATGTTGCCCCCCCAAAAAGTCAACTGGTAAAGCAAGGGAGAAAAAGGGAATCATAGCATTATAGTCTCCATTCTGTAATATGTAAAGAGTTCTGGCAAATCAACATGAAACAAGCCACTTCCCAATTGAGTGAGTAAAATATGAAGCAAGGCTTTCCAGAAACTGAGAAGCAGAACTGTGACGTGTGAGGGGAAAGATGCACGAACACTCTTCCAGCCAATCCGTTCATTCGGGATACTGATCCAGGACAAATCCTTTCACATTCTATTGGCAGGCCAGAGCCTGTTACAGCAATAATGTTTATTACCCAACGGCTCAGAACAGCCACAGTACCCACCATAGGTGGTTAGTGACAGATACCACAGCTGAACACTGCACAGCAGCAAAAGGGACGGCGACACTTTACATGAACCCACAAGGGTCAGCCTCTCTACAGAGAGGTAAACTCAAAATCAGGAAGGAAGGTCTGGCACGCAGCTCAAGCAGCAGAGTATCAGCGTGATAAGCATCAGGCTCTGAGTTCAAGTCCCAGTACAGCAAACAAGCAAACAAAAACAAAATTTGGTGGCATGTAGGTAATGAAAGAAAAAAAAATGGTAAATTCAGCCAGGCACCAGTGGCTCACACCTGTAATCCTAGCTACTCGGGAGGCTGAGATCTGAGAATTGCGGTTCCAAGCCAAACCCAGCAGGAAAGTCTATGAGATTCTCATCTCCAATTAATTACAGAAAAAGCCAGAAATGAAACTGTGGCTCAAGTGATAGAGTGCACGCCTTGAGCAAAAGAAGCTCAGGGACAGTGCCCAAGCAGTGAGTTTAAGCCCCAAGACTAGCAAAAAAACAAAAATAAGAACAAAAAGATGGTAAATTACAGGCCGGCTTGGCCTGTAGCAAAAGCCTGTCTCAAAAATAAATAAATAATTGGGGCCGGGAGTCTGGCCTAGTGGTAAGAGTGCTTGCCTAGCATGCACCAAGACCTAGGTTAAATTCCTCCGTGCCACATACATAGACAAAGCTGGAAGTGGTGCTGTGGCTCAAGTGGCAGAGTGTTAGCCTTGAGAAAAACCCAATGACAGTGCTCAGGCCCTGAGTTCAAGCCCCAAACTAGCAATAAATAAATAAATAAGGGGCCAGGAGCATATCTAGTGGTAGAGTACTAGCCTAGCAAGCACAAAGCCCTGGGTTTGATTCCTGGTACCACATACTCAGAACAAGTCACAAGTGGCACTGTGGCTCAAGTGGCAGAGTGGTAGCCTTGAGCAAAATGTATCCAAGGATAGTGTCTAAGCCCTGAGTTCGAGCGCTGGGACTGGCAATAAATAAATAAATGTGGCACTGTGGCTCAACGTGCTAGAGCATTAGCCTTGAGCTGAAGAGCTCGGGGTCAGAGCCAGGCCTCCAGTTCAAACCCCATGATCTGCAACAACAACAACAAAAGCTCAATGGCTCACACCTGTAACCCTAGCTACTCGGGAGGCTGAGATCTGAGGACTGTGGTTTGAAGGTAGCCACGCCAAGTCTGTGAGAGGCTCTTATCTCTAATAAACTACTCAGAAAAAGCTAAAAGCAGCACGGTGGCTCAAGTGGTGGAAAGTTCCCCTTGAACAAAAAGAAGCTCAAGGCCAGTTCCCAGGCCCAGAGCTCTAACCTCAGGACTGGCAAAAATGAATGAATGAATGAATGGCCAGTTGCCGGTGACTCACACGTTTAATCCTAGCTACTCAGGAGACTGAGAGCTGAGGGAAAGGTTCAACACCAGCCCAGACAGGGCGAGCACAAGGGCACGAGTGGAGCTGTGGCTCCAGTGGTTCCAGCCAACCTTGGTCAAGGGCAGGGCCCAGGCCCTGAGTGCGAGAACCCTTACCCCACTCCAAAGTACAGCAAGCAGAGACACACAGGACCCTCCCCTCATCGTGGGGACCTGGGAACCGCCATCTCTGCCCACCAGCACGTGCTGGACCAAGTGGACATCTCCACCTCCCTCTCTGGCGCAGGCGCAGAAGTCCAATGCTCAGGTTCTGCGGACTGAGCGTGCCCCCATCACCCTCCCCCCCCAATCCCCCCCAGCCCCACCTGCCACCCCTACCAGCTTCCGCTGAGCTCGATGCCACGATTCCTTGATCTCCTTCCGACGTCTCTCGTGCTCCTGCCTCCGCAGGGTCAGGGGCTGAGGCATGGGGAGAAGAGGGGGGGGGCAGATGGAGGAATAGACCATAAATGGGGAAGACCCAGTATGGATGCCCGCCCAGCCTGGCTCTTCCCAGGCTCTGCCTAACCTGCATGAAAGTCTGATTCTGCAGCGTGTTGGCGGCCTGCACCATGCTGTGGCCGAACTCCAGGTCCTGCTCCAGGGCCAGTGAGTAGATGGACAAGAGGGGCATGTGGGGCTGTGGGGAAAGAGTGGCCCAAAGTGAGGGCAGGGCAGGCCCTGCACCCCGCACCCTCCCACAGAGGGGAAGCCCAGCCTCTGGCCAGTGACCACTGGGTCTCACCTCATGCATGACGCTCTGTCTGCAGTTATGCACCACCTTCTGCAGGCCTTTGGCAAATTCCATCTCTGCAGGATGTACAGTGCAGAGTGAATGCATTTACATGGCCTCCTTATGAGCCGGGAGCGGGGCGAGGGGGGGGGCGATGGGGGCTCATGGCTGTCATCCTAGCTACTCAAGAGGCTGAGATCTGGTAATTGTGGTTCAAAGGCAGCCCAGGCAAGAAAGTCTGTGAGACTCCTATTCCCAGTGAACCCGCAGAAAACTGGAAGTAGAGCTGGGGTTCATGTGGTAGAGCACTAAAGCTTAGAGCAAAAAAAAAGAGCTCAGGGACGGTATCCAGGCTCTGGGTTCAAGACCCAGAACCCCCACCAACAACAAAAGTAAGAATTGCCCTCTACCAGCCTCTCCCCTGCCCACCCCGGCTCTCACCCAGCGTGGTCCGCTTTTCTAGGTAGCTGATGAGATCCTTCATGTACTTGGCCAGATTCTTGGCGTACTGTAGCGCAGCGTCTACGCCCCCCTCACAGCGCTGCAGCAGCATGTCCACTTCCTCCGGGGGCAGGCAGCCTGAAGAGGATCTGCTCAGCCTGAACCCCACCACTCAGAGCACCCCACTCAACCAAGCCTGCCCTCCGAGTACCCTGGGAATACTCACCTTCCTCGCAGTCCTCAGAGCCTGGCGCTGGAGCCTCACTGCCCTGTCCATACAGGTTCTCCATGGACTGCACGGGAGGGGAAGGAGGGTGAGGAGCCTTTTGCGGGGACCCATTCTACCCCCCTGCAGACATCGTGTTCTCCTACTCCTGCCCACCTTGGCTCACCTGGCTAGAGTCCCCAGGGGGCACGGAGAGGAGGGTGCTGCTGTCCACCTCACCCATGAGGAACTCGGACACGCTGCAGGGCCAGAAGAGCAGGATCCATGGACACCCGTGACAATCCCTAGCCCCCCCCCGTCCCCCCAGCTCGTGGGTTCCCACACTCACGTGCTACTGAATGACACAGCCATGGTTTCCAGAGCCTTCTCAAACTCCCTCTTGTCAGATTCATTGTTACACTCATAATGGAAAGCTGGGAGGGAAAGCCAAGGCATGGTCCACTCAGGGAAGCGGCCATCCCCGAGGCTAACGATCAGAAACTCTGAGCCAGCCATCTGGCACCAGGAGCTCACGCTGCTATCCTAGCTACTCAGGAGGCTGAGATCTGAAGATCGTGATTCAAAGCCAGCCCAGCAGGAAAGTCTGTAAGACTCTTCAAGGAATCACCCAAGACTGGCACACACAACAAAATAAAATAAAACTCATCTTAGATAGCCCCGTCCCAGGAAGTCCTTCTGGCCAGGCAACAGAGGCCCAGCTGCTCCTTCCCAGCTGGCTGACCTTTGACCTTGGCGATGAGGGTGCCGGCTGCCGTCAGGGTCTCCAAGGTGTTCAGCAGCGGGTATCTGGAAATCACCTGGCGCATCACACGCAGGGCCTCACCCAGGCATTCGTGGGCCAGTGGCCGCCGGGCCTCCAGATCTGCTGAGCACAAAGAATGTGTGAAGAGGGACGGACAGGCCGCCCAGCTCCTCCTCCTCTTCCTCCTCTTCCTCCTCCTCCTCCTCCTCCTCCTCCTCCTTCCAACCCCTGTCCCCAGGCAGGAGATGGAGGCAGATGGGAGCAAGGGCAGCTGGGGACTGATTGAATGGAGGCCACTGCCCCTCTCTCTGGGCTACTGGTTAGGTCAGCAAAGGCGAAACCTTGGCTTGGTCCTTTCTGACTAGAACACTTTTTCTGTCCCTCCAGAAAGTTAACACCCCCACTTCTGCTGGAGCTGTAAGTCCTACAGATGCAGGGGGCTCGTGGCAGCGATTGTAACTACTTAGGAGACTGGGATCTGAAGGATCACAGTTCTGTCAATACCCTGGGCAGAACGGCACACTAGGCTCTATTTCCAAAAGTCCCCTTTTTTTAAAAAAAGAAAAGCAAGGAGTATCGATAGTTGAGAAGTAATGCACCCACTACCTGACAAATGTTAACCCTCTATACATTACCCCGACAAAAAAGATGTAATTTAAAAAGAAGAGAAAAGCAGGTTGGTGAGCTGCGAGTATACCCTGGGTTCCATTCCTCGGTGCCACATACACAGAAAAAGCCAAAAGTAGTGCTGTGGCTCAAGTGGTAGAGCGCTAACCTCGAGAAAGCCCAAGGACAGTGTGCAGGCCCTGCCCCAGGACTGGCCAAAAAAAAAAAAAAAAAAGCAGGGTTGGTGACATGCCTCAAGCAAGCAAGAGAGGGCTAGTCCAGCCAAACACACAGCCTCAGTTCAAACCCTAATGCAGTCCTACAAAAGAGAATGCTGTAGCGTAGGGCCTCTTCTCCATGCAGTCCTACCCTCTTTTGGGGCCTTATTTTTCAGCCTGCTCCTGGACCCACCCTACCTGTCTAGGCACTGGGTCTAAGCAATCCCCATTTCCTGGCAGTGGGCAGTATTACTATCCTTTTTTTTTTTTTTTGCAGATGAGGAAATGGAGATACAAAGAGAAAAAATATTCCCCTCCACCCCTCACCCTGGGGGAGGGTCCCATGGGTGGCTCATTGGAGATAAGAGTCTCAGGAACTATCCTGCGAGTGCTGGCTTCAAGTCAGGATGTTCAGATCTCAGCCTCCAGAGTAGCTAGGGTTACAGGCCCCCTGCATCTGGCTACAGAAGGCATTTCTTTCTTTCTTTCTTTCTTTTTTTGCCAATCCTGGAACTTGAACTCAGGGCCTGGGCACTGTCCTTGAACATTCTCGGGGCTAGCACTGTACCCTTGAACCACAGTGCCACTTCAGGCTCTTTCTGTGTATGTGGTACCAAGGAATTGAACCCAAGGCTTCGTGCATTCTAGGCAAGCCCTCTACCAGTAGGCCACACTCCCGGCTCCAGAAAGCATTTCTTAAGGATCAGTTTTATCATATGAAGGCATGATTAGGCTGGGCAGAAAGACTGCCTGGCTTTATTTTCTGGGCAGCAGTGAGCTGGAGCAGGTATCAGTGCAAAACAGGGTGGTGGCCAGGAGTGAAGGGATGTGACATTAAGTGCCATTCTCAAGCATTCAGAACGGGAAGAGACTTGTTTTTGAAATGGGGTATTCACAAGCTAGGGTGCTCAAGACACAGAAATCTGAGGAAGGGACGTGAATGACCAAGAGAACACTGAGATGGGAGTGGGCCCAGTAGATGCCACCCACATAGAGACCCCATTGAATGCCACCCCAGAACTGTGACATCTCTAACCTCTCACACCAGAATGCTCGCCCCCTCCCCAGTTTGCTCGCCCCCTCCCCAAGCGATGGAAGGGACTCCAGGAATTTGGAGAAGGCGCCATGGAGGCCACACCCCGTCTGGAACATTCCTTCACTCAACTCTGCCCCTCCGATCACCACAAAGTCCCTGCAGCACCCCGAAACTGACAAAGCTCCCTGGCAAGGCAGGATACCAGCAAATGGAGGAGACTCAGTCTTGGCACTGGAAAGGCCATTGCATGATCACCGCTGACTCCCCTCCTCCACCTGCTGTGTCCCAGCTGGCCAGGCTAGGGGACCTCTGGGCCCCTTCCCACTGTCCCCTCACCTCGGGGCCCTGCCTGGCAGCGCCTGGGGCCATCATCCAGTGATGGATGCACCTTCCCGCAGATACACACGGCCGGAGCACAGAGCAGGACTAAAGGTGAGGACTAGTGGGGGTGGCTGGCTAGTGGCCAAACCGGCTCGGGCCAGTCCTCAGGCCCCGCCCCCTCGCAGGAAAGCCCCTCCCCCAGCCCCTAGGCTGACTCCCAAGGCAGGAAGGAGTCTTAGATCCCAGGCTGCCCTGTTCCATATGGGGTGGGTGCAGAGTGGTGGGGAAACTGAGGCCTAAGGTGTGAGAAGGCTCAAGGAAGGGACAAAAACCAAGCTGGTGTCCCCGGTGGTCCCAGCTGCTCCTGAGACCCCCCACAATGACTCTACTGTATCTTCTTGGCTAAATGGGGACCTGAGCCCCCAACTCAGGCTGAGTTTTACAGACCCCAGGCATCCGAGGTCTCCCTGTGGGTCAGGGCAGCCCTCAGGGCGGCCCATGTCCTGCATATCAGGCCCTTTCCCCTAGAGCAAAGCGGGGCCTCTGTGTACAGCACAGTCTATAGGCCACGTAGCGGCATCCTGCCCAGGCTGGACCTCCAAGGAAGCCTGGAGATTAGCGCTTCCCCAGGAAGCCAGCTCGGCCTCCACCCCAGGATCCAGATATAACCCAGGGGGCTTCCACCCTTCAGAGGGCCTGGTTGCTGGCCCCAGAGCCGCAGCAGGGGTGGGGTCCCCAGCTTAGGCCTATCCAAGGCCTCAGTCTTCTCATCTGTAAAATGGGTGCAGGCTGGGACCCTTTGGCAAAGCCCTTGGCACTGCAGTTTCCGGGAGCTGACACCAAGCACTGAAGACCGTACCCAAAATGTTATGCCTGCCCTAGTGAGAGGTGCCCGCCTGGCCTGCCAGGGACAAACAGGAAGCAGATGAAAATAACCCAGCAGGAAGCAGGGCTGTCAGCAGCCCTGTGAAGGGAGAAAACGGAACTGCTATCCCACAGCCCAAAGCCACTTACTCCCCAGCACCTCCTACAACTTACAAGCAAGCACTCCTGGGCTTCACCACCCAGACCTCAGCCCACTTCCGGTCCATAGGTTCCAGAATGCAGATGGGACTCAATTTATCCTCTGTGTGAACACTTTCTATGGCTCCCTACTGTCCTTGCAAGCACTCCTAGGGTCATACCTTTGTACTCAATATTTTCCATTGCTGGTGCACCAGACATTTTCTCTACGTCTTTCCCTTCTTACTTGTTAACAAACTCCTATACATCCCTCAGAACCCAAGCTGTCATGGCTTAGCCCATGCAGCTCTCCCTGAAGTTTCACATTTCTTTCCCCAAGACCTTTGTTGAAAAGATCTGTGTCTTGCTCTCCTTTTCCACCCAGGCCTTGGTGTTTCCCTTGGTCCTCACCATCACGCAACACACACTCTTTGAGTTTTTCTAGGCCCTCGGCAAAGCGAGCCACATCAGCCAGCAGGTTTGAAATGTCTTCCACAGCATCCAAGAAAGGGCCTTCCGTGGGCAGCTCAGCAGGACTGGCGGCCGTCAGAGGGCTTCGGTAGCCCCTGCCAAGGGTCCAGGTGGCAGTACCAGAGAGGGGGAAGCCGGCAGCGCTGGCATGGCGGCTCAGACTGGTGGGCCTCTTGAGTGTGCCCATGGCCTTGGCACTGGAGGCTGAAGCTGGTGGCTCCAGGCTGGGTGCAGAGAAGACGGCATCGGGGCCATCTTTCCTGAGCAGTTCCTGGGAAAGTGAAGAAAAACCTAAGGGGGAATGCTTTATCCTGAGGGCTGCCTCAGTTTCCCAACAATGAAATGATTCCCACAAGTGTCAAAGGCTGGAGGTCAGAGGGCTGAGATTTGGGGCTTGGGTGCTGTTCCCCCCACCCCCCCAACACACCTGTTACCCAACATCCTCTTCCCTAGAGCTTTCACAAACAACGGTCCCTGCCCAAACCACAGCCCGGGGCGGGCGGGGCTGACAGGGTCAGGGGGAGGGGCACCCCACTTCCTGCTGGGGGTGGGGAGGGCTCCAGCGAAGGGTCTTCAGCCTCCAGCCCCCCCTCGGTTTCCACAGACGTGGGTCCTTCCAGATGGGCACCTGTGACGCTCTCTGTGCCCACCGCCCCAGACACCCCCAGGTTTCGTGGATACCCCCGTCCCCGCTCCACCCCCAGATCCACGGACAAGGTCCCCCTGGATTATCCAGCTCCGGGGGGCGCCCCGAACCCCCGTCCCGCCGAGCCCAGCCCCGCCGTGACCCCACCCACCACCCCACCTCGACGGGACGCGGGGACGCGGAGCCGGCCCGAGATCCCCGGCCCCGGATGCAGCGCGGTGCCTGCGGCGCGTCCCGCCCGCCCGGTGGCCCGACTCACCCCCGAGGGCTGCGGGCTGGGGCTTCCCGCGCGGTTCTTTTTGGAGATGGACGGGGTTTTCATGAGCTCGCGTTTCTTCCTGGAGAACATAGCGGGGCCTCGGGGCGGCCCGCGGGGGGCGAGCGGACGCCGGGGTGGAGGCCGGCGGGGCTGGGAGAAGCGGGGGGTCCCGGCCTCCGCGCCCCGCGCCGGGCAGCTCAGGACCACATTGCCGCGGGCCGCCCCGCCCCAGCTGTCAGGCCCGCGTGACGGCCGCCGCCCTCATTGGATGCCGCCCAGCCCCGCGCAGGAAAGGCGGGGGAGGCGCGGCCTCAGCCTGCCGCTCCGAGGAATGGGCTCGAGCGCCCCGCCCGGCCCCGCCTCCCCAGGCCTCGGCCCCGCCCCCCGGTCTCAGCCTACCACTCTGCAGAGTGGGCTCGAGCGCCCCGCCTCCCCAGGCCTCGGCCCCGCCCCCCAGGTCTCAGCCTACCACTCTGCAGTGGGCTCGAGGGCCCCGCCTCCCCAGGCCTCGGCCCCGCCCCCCAGGTCTCAGCCTATCACTCTGCAGAGTGGGCTCGAGCGCCCCGCCTCCCCAGGCCTCGGCCCCGCCCCTCCAGGTCTCAGCCTATCACTCTGCAGAGTGGGCTCGAGCGCCCCGCCTCCCCAAGCCTCAGCCCCGCCCCCCAGGGCTCAGCCTACCACTCTGAAGAGTGGGCTCGAGCGCCCCGCCTCCCCAGGCCTCGGCCCCGCCCCTCCAGGTCTCAGCCTATCACTCTGCAGAGTGGGCTCAAGCGCCCCGCCTCCCCAAGCCTCAGCCCCGCCCCCCAGGGCTCAGCCTACCACTCTGCAGAGTGGGCTCGAGCGCCCCGCCTCCCCAGGCCTCGGCCCCGCCCCCCAGGTCTCAGCCTACCACTCCAGTGGGCTCGAGCGCCCCGCCTCCCCAGGCCTCGGCCCCGTCCCCCAGGGCTCGGCCTACCACTCCAGTGGGCTCGAGCGCCCCGCCGCCCCAGGCCTCGGCCCCGCCCCCCAGGGCTCGGCCTACCACTCCAGTGGGCTCGAGGGCCCCGCCTCCCCAGGCCTCGGCCCCGCCCCCCAGGTCTCAGCCTACCACTCCAGTGGGCTCGAGCGCCCCGCCGCCCCAGGCCTCGGCCTCGTCTGTCTCAGCCTATCACTCTGTAGAGTGGGCTCGAACGCCCCGCCTCCCCAGGCCTCGGCCCCGCCCCCCGAGGTCTCAGCCTATCACTTTGTAGAGTGGGCTCGAGCGGGGCGCCTGCCCAGGCCTCGGCCCCGCCCCCCGGTCTCAGCCTACCACTCCGCAGTGGGCTGGAGCGCCCCGCCTCCCGGCCCCGCCTCCCCAGGCCTCGGCCCCGCCCCGCCAGGCCTCAGCCTGCCCTTCCGCGGAGTGGACGCGAGCGCCCCGCCCCGCCCCGCCTGGTCCCGGCAGGTCTCTCCAGGTCCCTCCAGGTCAGAGCCCCCGCTCCCCCCCCCCCCCCCCGTCCCTCCAGTCCTCCTCCGGCCGCTCTGCGGTATGGGCCGCGAGCGCCCCACCTCCGGGCCCCACCCCGCCCCGCCGCACCCCAATTTCCTCCCCCAGGAGCTGTGCGCTCTCTGCTGGGCCCCCCAGGATGCTCACCACCACACACCCACCCACTCCGACGGGGAGAGGGCCATGCGGAGCCTCGGGCACGCCGGGAGGCGGCCTTTCACGTGGGGCCACCACCAGAGGACTACAGGGGAGCCTCCCGGGTTGCGGACTGCACACAAACACCACCCCAACTCTCCCTCCCTCCCCCCCTGCCTCTTCTGGTCAGCTCTCCTTGCACGCCAGCCCAGCTCCCCGCTTCCAGCCGGCCAGCAACTTAGAACCCCAGAGTTGGGCTGGTCAGGACGCAGACACAGAAGGCTGACCACGCCTCCAAGGACAGTCAGCACGTGGTAAAGACAGGGATGTCTTGCAGGGGCTGTAGATTCCTTTTTAGGGTGTGTGTCAATTCAGGGCCTGGGCCTGGGCTCTGTCTCTGAGCTCTTTTGCTCAAGACTAGACTAGCACTCTACCGTTTGAATCACACCTTCACTTCCAGCTTTTTTGTTAGTTTGTGGGGCTTAAATTCCAGGCCTGGCTGCTCTCCTTGAACTCTTTTACACAAGTCTTTCCCTCTACCACTTTGAGCCACAGATCCGCTTCCAGTTTTCTTGTGGCTAAATGGAGATAAGTCTAACTGACTTTAGTGCCTGGGCTGGCTTTGAATGGTGATCCTCAGATCTCAGCCTCCTGAGTAGCTAGGATTACAGGTGTGAGCCACCAGTGCTCGGCTTTTTGGTGGTTAATTGAGGGATCTCATGGATATCTACATGGGGTTGACTCTGAATCACAATCAGATCTCCGTCTCTTGAGTAGCTGTGACTGCAGACATGAGCCACAGGCACAGGGCTTGGCTCTCCTCGACTCTCCCAGGATTTTCCCCTTAATACAACTACCCCAACCCCTCCACCCCACCAACCCCCTCCCCTACTGACCTCTGGTGATGGGGGTGGCTCTCCAGGGCACAGACCTGGAAGGCCACAGCCCCCAGTGTTGAATCCAGTTCTCCAAGCCCTGGACCAGCCACAAACCCATCCAAGTAGCCCCTTGAGGACTTTTTGTCCCCCACTCATTGCTCTGTCAGCTGCGTTTGGCATATGTGCCCAGGGCTGGAAGGTGTGTTGCTTTGGCCTGGCCGGAAGGGCTGTACTTCAGTCTCCTCTTAGCTGCCTGGAACATTCCCCAGCCCTGACTTCATCCCACTTCATGGTGAGGTACACTCATAGCTACCTCCCTTAGGTGCCAGACCCACATGGGCACACAGTTCTCTGGGTACCAGTGGCCAGGCTCCTTTGTGTGGGCTCCCCACTGAGTAGGCTCAAAGCAGCTGTAGCTAAGCTTATGTCTACTCCACAGATCACCTCTACTCAGCATGCAAGGGGCCCTGTGTTGTACAAACGTTGCCTGCCACACGGGCACACGGTTCTGCCATGCCATCTCTGCATGACTTCTCTTTATTTTCTCCAGGGATGCTTGAGTTCTGCAGCGTGGCACCGAGGCACCAGGACTTATAGCCTTGCTTCTCGGGGCCTCCCAAGAGTCCCCCAAGGGCCCACCACCTCCCCCCCACATCAGAGAGGCTCAGAGCACTGTCTCCACCATGCTGGAGTCCTCGAGCAATCGGCTGATGCGTTTGGGACGCTGCGGGCCTGATTGAGAGTCTACGTCCCCTCCAGTTTCAGGCTGGTGATGCTCATCTTCTTTGCCCTGGTCTTCGGAGAAGTATAGGAATACCTGGCAGATGGGTGGCACAGAGGGGACAGGAAAAGACAGGAGGGGCTGTCAGTCGAGGGTCGTGAGCCCAGTTCCTCCTCCAGTCCCATCCTGGCGCTGCGGTCACCTCCTCCAGAGTGGTTTGGCTCACGGAGAAGTCCTCCACGCCGTGCTCTGCGCCATGTGCCGCTAGCTCTCCAAATACGTGCGACAGAGCGCAGCGCCCTCCAGGCGGCAGCTGGAAGCGCAGGCGGCTTCCGTGCGCTTCTCGAAGCTCGGCCCCGGGGAACGTCGCCGCCACAAAGGCCGCTGCCCGCTCGGTCTGGTCCGCCGGGACGCTCAGGGTCAGTGTATGGCCAGACCCGAATCTGGAGGGGTGGGGGGCCGGGGCTACCGTACACGTCCACACAGCCTCCCCTTTCTTCTAGCCTAGCTCCCCAAGATCGACAGCCACATGCCCTTCCCCTACCTTACTCCAGCCTGGCTCCCGGCCCCAGCCGCCAAGGCGCCCATCCTTCCCCTACCCGAAAGCCCCACCCACTCCCAGACCCTACCCACCTCAGCCCTTCTCCACCCACCCAACCTCCTCCGACGCCGCCCAGACCCCATGGGCCCCCTCACCACTCGGGCTCCCTCCCCTACAAGTGAGCCCTTCCCCAAACTCTGTCTCCCAGCTCTTCTGCCCCGCCCTCCCGAGGCCCCGCCCTCACAGGGGCCCGCCCTCCCGAGGTCCCGCCCTCCCGGGGCCCCACCCTCCAGAGGCCCCGCCCTCCCGGGGCCCAGCCCTTCCGAGGTCCCGCCCTCCCGGGGCCCCGCCCTCCCGAGGCTCCGCCCTCACGGGAACCCCGCCCTCCCGAGGCCCCGCCCTCCAGGGACCCCCACCCTCCCGAGGCTCCGCCCTCATGGGAAACCCCGCCCTCCCGAGGCCCCGCCCTCCAGGGACCCCACCCTCCCGAGGCTCCGCCCTTGCGGGAACCCCGCCCTCCCGAGGCCCCGCCCACAGCCACCGTCTCTCTCCGGCTCCGCCTCCACGAAGGCCCCCAGGAAGCCCATGGACCCCACGCTCCCTGCTCCCTCGTTCATCTGGAGGCTCATTCATCATCCTAGCGCGGGGACCACTCCTCCCACAAGCCCAGCCCTCACTCTGTCTAGTGTCTCCACACTTGCCTGAAGACCTCGCTGCTCACCTGCTCTTGAGATGCTGCCCGCTGCCCAGGCAGCGGAATCGCCCGTTCACCATGATGGCCAGGCGTGTGCAGAGAGCTTCACACTCCTCCATGCTGTGGGGACAGACAGCCCAGCTCCGTGAGCGTGGGGAGGCCTCGCATGATCCCAGACCAGACCCTTTCCCTCCGGGGGGATCACCCCTCTCTGGGCAATTGCTGCTGGGCCTAGGCTGGCACCATCACCGCGTGTTCCTTCACCATGGGGGTCCCGCCGACTCGGTAGGGAGATGAGGTCGAGATGGCCTGATCTGGGATGGCCCGATCCGGGTGGCCCTGTGTTCCCACCAGCCTCTCCCTGGAGCCTGCTAGACCCTCAGCCCTAGGCATCCGGTGTGGAGGGAGCGGGGTGAGGAGGGGCGAGGCACCTGTGCGAGGTGAGCACCACGGAGCGCCCCTCCCGCACCACGGACAGCAGGCTGTTCCAGAGGAAGCGCCTGGCACCGGGGTCCATGCCTGTGGTGGGCTCGTCCTGGGGAGAAAGCCACATGTCCTAGGTCAGGTCACTGCACATGCTCCAGCCCCGACCCCCACCCCCGGCCCACACCACACCCCACGCACCAGAAACACCACAGCGGGATCCCCCACCAGCGAAATGGCTGTGGCCAGCTTCCGTTTGTTGCCTCCGCTGTAGGTGCCTGCGGGTCTGTCGGCGTAACCAGGGAGCCCCAGGCGAGCCAGGCCCAGGCTAGCTATCTGTGGGGCGGGCCCAGAAGGGGCATGAGGCCTCCGAGCACAGGTGGGTCAGGCCTGGGATCAGTTACCCCGTTCCAAGGCAGCCCCAGCAAGAAAGTCCGTAATACTCTTTATCTCCAGTTAACTAGCAAAAAAAATGTGGAAGTGGGTCAAGGGGTATAAGCCCAACCTTGGGTGTGAAAGTTGGAGGACAGCTCCTAGGCCCTGGGTTTGAGGTGATGTGAGACCAGGGCGGGCAGGGGTGGTGGGGGCAGGCCAACGAGCAGGTGAAAGGTAAAGTGAACCAAGTGGAGACGGTCGGGAGAGAGAGGAGGACGTCAAGCCCTAAACTGGGACAGGGCGCCAAGGATGCCTGGTAAGGGTTGATGGCCCAGAGTAGTGTGGAAGCTTAGTGGGGTGGGGCATAGAGTAGAAACAGCACTTCTGATTGGGCCAGGATGGCAGGGGGTGGAGACAAGAACAAAAACACTCAGGCTTGGACTGAAGTCTGGGCGTGGTGAGCCCTGCATCAGAGCCTACCAGGGAGCACTGAATCTAGGAGCCTCTGGGAGCCTGTGAGGCCCAGGTGGAAGGTGGAGGTCTCACCTGTGCCACTTGAGCCTCAGGCACACCGTGCAGGCGTGCAAAGAGTTCCAGGTGCTCACGACCTGTTAGCAATTCGAAGATGGCATCCGACTGGGGACAGTAACCCATGCGGCGGTGCGCTTTGCCTGGTTCCTTCACCACGCTGGGAGAGAGGGAACAGGAGGTTTGGAGAACTGGCTAGCCGCAGGCCCAGTCCATACTGGTAGCATACATAGGGAGTCTCAGAGTTCACCCACCCAGGACCACCATAGTAACGGACAGGGTGTTTCAGAGCTTGGTTCACAGGTTGGAGATCATAGTCCATGCTGGGAAGGGGTAAGGCCAGGGAAGAACAAGAATTTCAGGCATCTCATTCCCATGAGAGGCTCTGGCACCTGTGGCCTGCCAGCACCGCCTCACCACTGCTGGGCAACGTGTCCCCAGTCACCATTCGAAAGGTGGTCGTTTTTCCTGCTCCGTTCACTCCCAGAAGTCCAAAACACTGTGAGGAACCCATAGACACCAGCAATCAGTAAGGCCCTGGGTCCTCTCTCCAGAAGCTTCTCCTGTGGCCTGGTTTCTGATTTCTGCATGGAGGGTTGTGGGCTATAGGAAGCCATGGGACAGAAATACTGAAGTAAAGCCAGGGGCTGGTGGCTCATGCCTGTCATCCTAGCTACTCAGGAGGCTGAGATCTGAGGATCATGGTTCAAAGCCAGCCTGGACAGTAAAGTCTGTGAAACTCTTATCTCCAGTTAAACATTAAAAAAGCCAGAAGCAAATCTGTGGCCCAAGCGCTACAGTGCTAGTCTGGAGCAAAGATAAATAAAAACATTAACAACTCAGGGACAGCACTCAGGCCCTGAATTTAAGCCCCATGGCCAACAACAACAACAAAACAAAACAAAAAAAAAAGGAAAAAGAAATACTTAGGGTATATGGAGAGGTTTTTAAGCTATTACCTAACAGGGAATAATTTTTAATATTTAATAGATTCTGGCACATAATAGAGTTCTTAGAAAAGAGTCTAACCCTAAAGCAAAGGGTTGCAAGCATGGCTCAGTTGGTAAGAGTGCCAGCCAATGAGCAAAGTATCAGGTAGAGAGTTCGAGGCTTAGTCAATTCAACCAGTATTGAATCAGCATGAGATTTTTAAATTTCTTATGTACACAGGGGGGAGTTAATGAAAAATAGCCCCCCCCGCCGTGATTATTCAGGCTGGGAAATAAGCCAGAGTTGGACAGGAGTCCCAAGACATTGTAGTTGCTTGGTAAAGAGACTGCCAGTGGCTCACATCTGTAATTCTAGCTGCTCAGGAGCCTGAGATAGGAGGACCCTAGTTCAAACCCAGCTTGAGCAAAAATCCATAAGACTTTTATTTCTAATTAACCAGCAAAAAGCCAGAAATGGAGCTGTGGCTCAAATGGTAGAACACCAGCCATGTACAAAAAAACTGAGCAAGAGTGGGAGGCTTTGAATCGAGTCCCAGTACAGAGGCCTGTGTGAGCATGTACACACAGTATGCTAAAAGCTGGTTGACAAAAGTAGCATTCAGTATATATTTGGTGAGTACTCAATAAATGTAAGTATGTAGTAAGTGCTTAATAAGGATGTGTTAACACAAAATAAGAGCTCAAGAGTAAGGGATATGACTCAGTGGGGAAGCAAGGCCTTGGGTTCCAGTCCTAGTACTTCAAAAAGACATACTCATTACCAGGTATGGTGGCTCACACCTGTAATCCTAGCTACTGAGGAGGCTAAGATCTGAGGATCATGGTTCAAACCCAGCCTAGGCATTAAAGTCCGTGAGACTCTTATCTTCAATTAACCACCAGAAAACCGGAAATGGCGCTGTGGCCCAAAAGATAGGGTGGTAGTCTTGAGCTGAAGAGCTCAGGGACAGTGCCCAGGGCCAGAGTTCAAGTCCCATGACCAATGACCAAAAAACAGTACTCATAATAATAATAATAAACATAATAAAGAATGTTTTAAGGGCCAGGTGTGGTGGCTCACGCCTGTAATCCTAGCTACTTAGAAGGCTGAGATCTGAAGATCAAGGTTCAAGGCCAGCCCAGGCACAAAAAGACCTGAGACTCTTATCTCCAATTAACCTCTAGAAAATGAGAAGTGGGGTGTGGCTCAAGGGTAGGGTGGTATCCTTGAGCTGAAGAGCTCAGGGATAGCACCGAGGCTGAGTTCAAGCCCCATGACCTACCAGAAAAAAAAATGTTTTAAGAGACTAGGGATGTGGCCTAGTGGTAGAGGGCTTGCCAAGCAAGCACAAAGACTGGGGGCTAGGAGTTTGGCCTAGTGGTGGAGTGCTTGCCTAGCATGCACAAAGACCTAGGTTTGATTCCTAGGTATCACATACATAGAAAAAAGCCGGAAGTGGTGGTGAGCTCTCAAGTGGTAGAGCTGTAGCCTTGAGAAAGCCCAAGGACAGTGCTCGGGCCCTGAGTTCAAGCCCTAGGACTGGCCAAAAAAAAAAAAAAAAGAAAGGACAAAAGAAAAGAGAAGAGTGAGCCAGGCTCTGGTGGCTCAGGCCTGTAATCCTAGCTATTCAGAAGGCTAAGATCTGAGGATCACTGTTGGGAGCCGGCCCAGGCGGAAGAGTCCATACGACTCTGATAAAGTACTCAGAGAAAGCTGGAGGTGGTGCTGTGCCTCCACTGGGAGAGCACTAGCCAAGAGCACCAAGAGGCTTAGGGACAAGGCCCAGGCCCAGAGTTCAAGCCCCAGGACTAGTAAAAATAAAGAAACCAGTAAATAAATGGCAGCAAGCATATGGCTACACAGACACCCCTTGCCCCGGCATTGAGCGCTCTACTCAGAACTCACCTCCCCAGGGGGAATCCCCAGACACAGGCCATCAACAGCTGGCATCCTCTGCCCACGGTACACCTGGAGGGGTTCAGGTCTTTGAGAAAGGAGATGGGCCTACAGAGTCCTCCCACCCGGCACTCTGCCCTCCTCTCCCTACCTTGCTCAGGTCCCTGAGCACCAACACATCCCCCTCGGTGTGCCCTTGGGTGACTCGCTTCCGCTCCAGTGCCACATCCTCATCCTCTTCTCCCAATGGTGGCGGAAGCCTTAGGCTGGGTCTGAAGACAGAGAGACAGGAGTGGCACCCAGGTGGGGCTTTGGCTCTTGGCCTCTGGCTCACCCACCCCTGATCCTCACTGACTGTGGCAGGAGGTAGCTGCGGTGCTGGAGGAGAAGCGTGAGGAGGAGGAAGAGAGGCCCCTCTACCACCATGGCCAAAAGGTTCTTGCCGACCACATCCCAGTGTAGGGGGGACTTGAACTCGAAATCCCTGTCTCCTGTGAAGATTAAAAAATAAAAAAAGGACTTGGGTCTGGGCACACAAGGCTCACACCTGTAATCCCAGCAGTCTGAAAGGCTGGGGATTGGAGTTCAAAGCCAGCTGGGGCAGGAGAGTCTGTCAACTAAACTACCCAACATGTTGGAAATTAAACTGTGGCTCAAAATAGTAAAGCCCTAGACTTGAGTAAAAGAGCCCAGGAAGGGGCCAGGAGTTTGGCCTAGTGGTAGAGTGCTTGCCTAGCATGCATGAAGACGCAGGTTCAATTCCTCGGTACCACATACATAGAAAAAAAAAAAAGCCAGAAGTGGTGCTGAAGCTCAAGTCTTGAGAAAGTCCAAGGACAGTGCTCAGGCCCTGAGCTCAAGCCCAAGATTGGCAAAAAAAAAAAAAAAAAAAAGGAGCCTAGGAAGCTGGGCACAATGGCTCACGCCTGTAATTCTAACTACTCAGGAGGCTGAGATCTGAGGGTCAATGTTCAAAGCCAGCCCAGGCACAAAAGGACCTGAGACTCTGATCTCCAATTAACCTCTAGAAAAACAGGAAGTGGTGCTGTGGCTCAAGGTTAGGTTGGTAGCCTTGAGCTGATGAGCTCAGGGACAGCGCCCAGGCCCTGAGTTCAAGTCTCAAGATCAACAGAATGAAAAAAGGGAGTTGAAGGTGTGACTCAGTTGGTAGACGTTAGCCAACAAGCAAAAAGATAACATACCAAGTTTGAGGCCGGTCCTGGACCAAAAAACAAAAAAAGGGACTTGGTGCCTAGCACCCTCTCCAGATTAAGCCTACCCAGGACCATGCTGTTAAAGGCAGGGATACTTAAGGATCTTATCTGTGTGTGTGTGTGTGTGTGTGTGTGTGTGTGTGTGTGTGTGTGTGTCCACACATGTGTGCCAGGACTAGGGCTTAAACTTAGGTCCTCTTGCTCAGCTTTTTCACTCATGGCTGGCAACTCTACCACTTGAGTCATACCTCCTTATTTTTTCTTGTCAATTGCAGATGAAGGTCTCTTGGATTTGTCTACCTGGGCTGGCTTTGAACTGCAATGATCACATCTCATTGAATAGCTAAGATTATAGGCATGAGCCCCTGCTGCCCAGTGCCAGCGGATTCTTTTTTTTTTTTTTTGCTAGTCCTGGGGCTTGAACTCAGGGCCTGAGCACTATCCTTGGACTTTTTCCTCAAGGCTAGAACTCCACACTTGAGCCATAGCACGTTTCCTCTTTTCTATGTATGTGGTTCAGAGGAAACAAACCAGGTCTTTGTGCATGTAGGGAAGCACTCTGACACTAGGCTAAACTACCAGCACCCAATGGGTTCTTTTTTTTTTTTTTTTTTTGCCAGTCCTGGGCTTGAGCTCAGGGCCTGAGCACTGTCCTTGAACTTTCTCAAGGCTAGAGCTCTACCACTTGAGCCATAGCACCACTTCTGGCTTTTTCTATGTATGTGGTACCGAGGAATCGAACCTGGGTCTTCTTGCATGCTAGGCAAGCACTTTAACCACTAGGCCAAACTCCCAGTCCCCCAATGGGTTCTTTTTTATCTCTTCCCTTTCTCCTCTCTCTCTCCTCCCCCCCCCTCTCTCATTAACTAAGGACCTGATTCTTCCTTACCTTTTTCACTCAAGGCTGATGCTACTACTTTTAACATTTTGCTGGCTAAGTTATATATAAGTTATATATACTTTTTTTTTTTTTTTGCCAGTCCTGGGCTTGAACTCAGGGCCTGAGCACTGTCCTTGGACTTTCTCAAGGCTAGAGCTCTACCACTTGAGCCTCAGCACCACTTCCAGCTTTTTTCTATGTATGTGGTACCGAGGAATCGAAGCCGGGTCTTCATGCATGCTAGGCAAGCACTTTAACCACTAGGCCAAACTCCCGGCCCCAAGTTATATATACTTTTGCACCCAGGCTGACATCAAACCCCAGTCCTCAGATTTCTGCCTCTTGAGTAGTTAGGATTATAGGTGTAAGTCACCAGCATCCAGTTACCAATGTATTCTCTCTCTCTCTTTCTTTCTTCCTTTTTTTTTTTGTCATGGGGCTTGAACTCAGGCCTGGGCACTGTCCTTGAGCTTTCTCAAGGCTAGCGCTCTACCACTTTGAGTCACAGTGCCTCTTTTGGTTTTCTGGTAGTTATTAGAGATAAGAGTCTCACAGCCTTTTCTGCCCGGACAGGCTTTGAACTATGATCCTCAGATCTCAACCTCCTGAGTAGCTAGGGTTACACATGTGAGATACCATTGCCTGGCAATGTATTTTTTTTTTCCCAGTCCTGGTGCCTGAACTCAGGGAACTGTCCTTGAGCTTTCTAGTGCTCTACCATTTGAGCCAAAGTGTCACTTCCAGCTTCTTCTGTATATGTGGTTCTAAGGAATGGAACCCATGGCTTCATGTATGCTAGACTAGCACTCTACCACTAGGCCACACTCCTAGCCCCACCAATGTGGTTTTTGCTATTTTTTTTGGCGGGGGGGGGGGGGGAGTCATGGGGCTTGAACTCTGGGCCTGGGTGCAGTCACTGAGCTCTTCAGCTCAAGGACTTTGAATCACTGTACCACTTCAGTTTTTCTGGTGGTTAATTGGAGATAAGAGTCTCATGGACTTTCATGCCCAGACTGACTTTGAACCTAGATCCTCAGATCTCAGCTTCCTAAGTAGCTAGGATTACAAGTGTGAGCCACTGTGCCTGGCTTCCCACCAATGTATTCTTAAGGGAAAGGAGCTATATCTGATAAGATGCTCAGTTGGGGGGTCTAATTGACATAGAATCTCTATTTCCCCTATTTTGGAGCCTTAGATCTCTTATTAAATGACTGAAGGTAGAATTAACTTTTTTCCTTTTTACATTTTTTTCAGGTTCAAGACCAGGACTCAAAGGCTGTACCTGACACTTTTGCTAATTGGCTAGCACTCTACCAACTGAGGCAGGCACACCCCCAACTAATTAACCCTTTTTTTTCTTCCTTTCTTTCTTTCTTTTTTTGGCCACTCCTGGGGCTTGACCTCAAGGTTTGGGCACTGTCCTTGAGCTTCTTTTGTTCAAGGCTAGCGCTCTACCATTTGAGCCACAGCTCCACTTCTGGCTTTTGGGGTAAAAAACTGGAGATAAAGAGTCTCACGAGCTCCTGCCCAGGTTGGCTTTGAACTACAGTTCTCAGTTTTCAGTCTCCTCAGTAGCTAGGATTAGAAGCGTGAGCCATCAGGTACTTGGTATGAGTGCTTTTTTTGTTTTGTTCTTTTTAAGGTACCTGTAACCTGAAGGAACCTTAGGGCCACCTAATATTCCTGGTTCTCTCCCTGGAAACATTTTGTCCTCAGCCTATAAAGTCAACTGTAGGGTGGCACTTCCAAGGCCACAGCTCCACCCAACAGGGAGTTCTCACCCAAGTGCTTAAAGGCATCCGCTACGGCCTGGTTCTTCACCATGTCCATAAGCCCTCGGCCCAGGCAGAAGTGGGGGAAAATCAGGAAGACGTTCTTCAAGGTCTTGCTCACATCCCGCAGCGTCTGCTCTGGGTCAGAGGAAGTGGGTGGGTCAGGAGGGGTGAGGACAATACCTTTCGCCTAGTCCCAACCCCAGCCCCGCTGAACCCCACCTGATCGAAGGCCTCAAGCACAAAAGTGGCCACGGTGCTGTTAATGCCAATGAAGAGGTTGATGCAAGTGAGAACCACGTAGGCTGTGCTGGGTATGGAGAAGAAGAAGGAGGCTGGGTACATGAGTGGTGTGATGGACCAGCTGGGAAGACGAGAGGAGTTATCTGATTACTCTGAGCACTGAATGAAGTGCAGCCCTCCCCTCCCATGTTCTGCCTCAGGACTCAATGTATAGGAATGAGAACGGTCACCCTGGCACACCATCTTGAATTCATTCGATCCCCCTCCACATCTTCTCCTGTAGGTGTGCAGAGTCCCAGAGCAGGCGGGAGATGGGAAAGCACAGGGCCTGGGGGATGTAAATAAAGCCTTACCCGTACAATAGCAGCAAGAGCAGGAGAGCAGGCAGGTTTGCGGAGGACACGTATGCTTTCTGCTGGAAGGCCAGGAAGATGAGAACCACTACGCACACAGTCACCAAGCAGTTACACTGCAATGGAGACAGAGTTACCTCAACACGTGAGGGGCAGGAACTTCCGCCGCCCCTAAGCCCCACCTCTTCTTTCCTTGATGGATTGATTTTGGTACTCCAGAGAGCACCCAGGATTCTATACATGCTAGGCCGTGTTCCATCACCAAAACCACCTTCCCCAATCCCAGCCTCGCTGCTTTTTGTTTTTGTGTGTGTGTGCAGAAGAGCAAGAAATTTCCCCCAGTCCTCAGGATCTAGCTCATTCCATCTTGCCCAAGCCCCGCCCCTGCTGCAAGAGGCAGTGACAAGCAGTTCTATTCCCTGCCCTATCCCACCCAGGCAGCCCCCGCACCATGTCCCAGAGAAAGTTGCCGAGCCAGTAAAGGGTCGGGGACAGGCCCCCAAGGAGCTGCAGGTGTTTGGCTCGAGTGACCCGCTCCTCGATGAGCACAAGGGTGAAGCTGGCGGGGACGAAGGACATGGCGAAGATCACACAGATGGCGACAAGGAGGTCCACTGAGGAGGCCATCCTGGGAGTGAGGGTGCAATGGAGTAGACAAAGGTCTCTGTGCCCATTGGTGGTGGGGAGAGGGGAAGGGATATCTGGGGTAAGGGGGCGGGGGGAGTCCTTGTAGGGAGTTGTCTGGTTGGATAGACATTGTTTCTTTCCTTTTTTCTTTTTCTTTTTCTTTGCCAGTCCTGGGGTTTAAACTCAGGGCCCGGGAACCATCTTTGAGCTTTCTCGAGGCTAGAGCTCTACTACTTGTGCCACAGTATCACTTCTGGTTTTTTCTGTGTATGTGGTATCCAGGAATTGAACCCAGGGCTTTGTGCGTGCTAGGCTAGCACTCTACCACTAGGCTATACGCCTGGCCCTGTTTTTGTTCTTGTTCTTTTTGTGCGGGAACTTGAGCTTGAATGCCTAACTGTTGTCCCTTCACTGGGCGCTGTCCCTGAACTCTTCAGCTCAAGGCTACCACCCTGCCCCTTGAGCCACAACACCGCTTCCGGGTTTCTGATGGTTAATTGGAGATAAGTCTCACAGACTTTAGTGCCTGGACTGGTTTTGTACCTCGATCCTCAGAGCTCAGTCTCCTGAATAGCTAGGATGACAGATGTGAGCCCCCACACCTGGCTGTCCCTTAGCTTTTCTATTCAACGTACTCTACCACTTAAACCAAAACTCCACTCCCAGCTTTGTTTTGGTGATTTGTTGGAGATGAGAGGCTTATAGACTTTCCTGCCCAGACTGGCTTCGAACTGTGATCCTTAAATCTCAGCCTCCTGAGTAGCTAGGATGATAGCAATGAGCCACTGATGCTTAACTGGTAGGATAAAAATTGGTAAGGGGAAAAAAAATGGCAGGAAAAAGGACATGCAGGCTGCTAAGAAAGCCTTGAGCCTGCTGATCCTGAAAAAAAAACATATGGCCAGAATTTCAATCCAGTCTCCACAACCAGTCATACCACCATCACCATGGCTGGAGGCTGTGCCAGAGAGACTCACAGTGAAGCCTCAGACAGCTGTTGTTTGGTCAGGTTCAGTGGGTGGTTGAATGTGGTGATGCTGTGGGAGTGGTGGGCGGGGCCAGAGGGCGTGAGGGCCTGTAGGAGTGCGTTGTTGGCTCGGTTGAGAAAGGCCACCATGGCATGAGAGCCCTTGTTGTTGAACCAGATCTGGATGGAGACAAGAACACCACGTCAGGGTATACAGACACCTCACTCCGGCTGCCTGTTGCCTGCTGCTTTCAGTTCCCACCTTGAGGTTACTCTGCCGATCTAGGCCGCGAGCCATTTCTGTGAGGTTGTTCAGGATCCTGTCCAGAGTTCCACCGGCTTGGGGGTTCAGTAGCACTCGGAGTAACTCCACTGTGCGGCCCACCTCACGTCCTGTGGGGAGGTTCGGATTTCGGCCCCCTAGAGAGAAGCCCCCATATCTGGGGGGGGGGAGGGGAGGCAGTGGAGGTAGGTAGAGAGCCACTTGAGTGCATGGAAAAGGGACAGGGTAGGGAACTCCCAACACTGAGTCCCTTCTTACCTGACCTCATTTACCCACTCCTTGGTCTTCAGGCTGCGGAGAGTCAGGGATGAGGGGGACACAGAGTGAGATAGGAAGGATGTGGAGGTATGGAAGAGCTAGGGTGGGAAAGGCGAGGGTGGAGGGCACTGGGAAGTTCCTGGCAGAGCATTCTTGAAGCCAGACCCTGCCAGACCCACACCCAGTGGTTGCTCACCCCTCATGCACCAAGCGTGGATAGGTCTTCACCAGGAAATCGCTCAGGTTCCGGCCTGTCAGGTTCTGTACCACCTCCCCGGAGCTGGCCTCAGCCTGGGGTGGCGGGGGGCCGCCAGCCCCAGCTGGGCAGTCAGGGAGCAGGCGGAGGGTACCAGACTGGCTACACTGGCAATCAGGGGATGGGGATTCCATGGTCCAGTTGCCATGGGCCAAGGCTTCAGCTATATCATCAGGAATCTTGGGAACAGAGAACTGGCACGCAGGACGCTGTGTGTGCCCAGGCTCCCTGTGGGAGTCAATATCGACCATGAACACTGACAACCTTGACTAGACATGCTGTGTGCCCACCCCGGAACCTGGGAGGGAAACTGAGGCAGGATCCCAGTGAGACTAGATTCCAGGAGGGACATCTGAGATCAGAGCTCTCCAGGTGTGGGAGGGAAGACGGCGAGGACTGGGTATCCAGAGAAGAAAGTGGAGTTAGAGCCCAGGGGTGGGGGGTGGGGGACAAGGCCAGAAGGAGCAGAACCCAAGCTGAGGGCATCACCTGGTGGAGGTGTTCTGCAGGCAGGGCGCATCTAGCCCTGCCTCACTGAGCAGGGCTTCAAGCAGGCGGGCCTGAACTGGGTCCCCTGGTGCGTCCACACTGGCGGGGAAGACGATGAAAGGTCAGGATTGTAACTCCATGATCCTAGCCCTCCCTCCCCGGACAAGCCCTGCTCTTCCCTGCACCCACCTGAAGAAGGAGACTTGGGCACCATACATGTCAGGAGTGAGCTGAAGAATTGGGTAGTCGTCAAAAGGAGGCAGGATTCTGCTAAACACCAGAGTCAAGCCCACAAACAGGGCGGGCAGCACAATCTGGGGATGCGGGCGGGGGGGTAACCAGGCCATGAGCTGCAGTCTCCACCCCCCTTTCCAGTATGCACACCCTCCTCCTTGCTCCTGCTCTACAACACCCCCCCCCCCATAAGCAGTTCACATGCAGTTAAGCCAAGTTTCCCTCACCTGGGCAAACAGACCACGGCGGCTGCGACGCGCCAGTAGAAAACGCTTGAGAAGCAAGGCCTGGAGCTGCTGGCAGATCAATGCGGTGCCCTGAACCTGGCCTGCAGCCACCGTCCCACCACCACGCAGGGCCTGACTCTCTTGGGCTGATCCAGCTGTGACAGAAGGGAGAGGTCAGGGATCAATCTCACACTATGAAGACCTGACGCAGAAAGGGCCAGGGAGTTGGGGGACTCACCTGGCTCCCCATTCTCCAGGGCTGAGGCTTCTGTCAGTGTCTTGAACCGGAGAGGGGCAACCCGGGTACTCGGCTGCTGTCCAGGACTGCCATCTGCCAAGCCAACCGAGACCAGAAACCAAGATGAGTGTGCCAGGCTGGGATCAGGGTCAAGGGAAAGAGTTAGGAAGGGAAAGGTCAGAATTCAGGGCTGGGCACAAAGGACAGGCTCCGTTGGGGATTAGGACTTGGATTCAGACCAGGGTCAGCTTTGGGTCAGGGTCAAGGGTGAAAGGTCAGGGAACCTGGCCATACCCTCCTTGTCTGAGTCCATAGCACAGTCATCCACCACCTTCAGGAAGATCTACAGAGGCAGAGAGGGATCTCAGGAACAAGGGGATTCTGGGAAGGGTCCTTTCAGCCTCCCCCAGGGGTGCTGGCCTCTTGCTATCCACGACTCCCACCACGCACTGGTGGCTCATGCCCATAATTCGAGCTACTCTGAGAATCTCAGTTTGAAGCCAGCCCAGGCAACAAAGTCTTTGAGATGCTTATTTCCAATAATAATATTTTTTTTAAAGTACTTCATGGGGCCAGAGTTTGGCCTAATAGTAGAGTGCTTGCCTAGCATGCATGAAGACCCAGGTTTGATTCCTCAGTACCAGAGACATAGAAAAAAAGCCGGAAGTGGTGCTGAGGCTCAAGTGGTAGAGCTCTAGCCTTGAGAAAGTCCAAGGACAGTGCTCAGGCCCTGAGCTCAAGTCCTAGGCCTGGCCCAAAACAACAACAAAAAAAATCCCCCAAGTGCCAGGTGCCAGTGGCTCCCACCTGTGATCCCAGCTACTCAGGAGGCTGAGATGTGAGGATCACAGTTCAAAGCCAACCTGGGCAGAAAAGTCCATGAGACTCTTATCTCCAATGAATCACAAAACAAAACACTAGAAGTAGAGTTGTGACTCAACTGGTAGACTATTAGGCTGGAATGAAAATTGTGCATGAACGGGTAAAGTCCCGAGTAAGCCTCAGAACCAGTCACAGTGAAAGACTGCTATTCATCCGCCACAGCTCCCTCCTCCAGGAAGCCCTCCAGGTAGCTCCCTCCGCCCCACACCTCCTCAAGGCTGGTGTCCGAAATCCCATAGCCAGTGTAGCCCAGTGCCCCCAGGCCTTGGTCCAGCTCCTGGAAGAGTGCGGCGAAGCTGCCATCGAGGGCACCGGAATAAGGTAGGGCCAGCACCATTTCATGAGGCAGCTCCTCCACCAGCCGTGCCCCTGGCACCGAGTACTGCACGAGGGCCAGGAGCTGGGATGAACCTGAAGGAACAGGAGGTCCCTCAAGGACCCTGATAAGCCCAGGACCCCCGCCCCAGAGCCCCTGTCCCCCGTTCCTCCCAAACCCATGGGGCTCAACTCAGGATCGAAGTCACCATTCGTCCTGTGGCCCAAGGCAAAGTTATGGGTCCAGTCTGGGGTACCTTGAATGAAAACCCCACCCGACCCCTCCTTTGGGGGCCTCCACGCCCAGTCAGTACCAGCTACGTGGTTCTGGTGGTCCGGCTCCCCCTCCTGTGTGGCACCAAGATTGTCCTTTGAGTCAGTGTCAGTCTGCAGGCAGAAGGACAATGACTGAGAAAAAGCCATCGGGTTGAACAGAGCCCGGAAGTCAGAGGTGAGGGGTCAGAGGTCACAAGCCAGTTTTGGCTCTCACCTTCTCACTGGGATTCAGGGGTGGGGACTTCTTCACCAGGGTCAGGTAGTAGCCAGAGCCCAGGTGACGTCGTAGAAAGAGTGGAGACCCACAGCAGCACAGGCGGCCAGCTGCCACCATGGCCACACGATCTCCCAGTAGCTCTGCCTCATCCAGGTGGTGGGTGGAGAGAATCAGTGTGCGACCTGTGAACCATCCGGCCACCTGGTCTCTACCCATGCTGTGGGTAGAAAACTCCTATTCAACCTGCAAAACACCCTCCCACCACTGACTGCCTTGTCAGAAAGGAACTCTGTGCAAGCAGAATGCACGTGGACCTCAGGCCCTCCTACCTCTTCCTTACCCTCTCGGTATTTGAGCAGAAGTTCCCAAATACTGCGGCGGGAAGCAGGATCCACTCCAGCAGTAGGTTCATCCAAGATAACCACTTGGGAGCCACCCACAAAAGCAATGGCTACAGACAGCTTTCTCTGCATTCCACCTGAATGGGGGAAGAGGGTGTCAATCTCAGCATGACCCTCCCTCCACTACCTCTCCACTGTTGCCCCGTGTGTGTGTGTGTGTGTGTGTGTGTGTGTGTGTGTGTGTGTGTGTATGTGTGTGTGTGTGTGTGTGTGTGCTCGCTGGACCTGGTCTTGAACTCAGGGTCTAGTTTCTGTACCTGAGCTTTTTGGGCTCAAGGCTAACACTCTACCACTAGAGCCATCCATAGTTCCACTCCTGGCTTTTTGTGAGTTAATTGAAGATAAGAACCTCACAAGCTGGGTGCCGGTGGCTCACACCTGTTATCCTAGCTACTCAGGAGGCAGAGATCTGAAGATCATGGTTCAAAGTCAGTCTCGGCAGGAAAGACAGCAGGAGTCTTATTTCCAATGAACCACTGGAAAACTGGAAATGGCACTATGGCTCAAAGTGGCAGAGAGCCAGCCTTGAGTAGAAAAACTCAGGGACAGTGCCCAGTCCCTGAATTCAAGCCCCATAACCCACTACTACTACTACTACTACTAATAACCTCACAGGCTTTCCTATCTGGGCTGGCTTCAAACCATGATCCTCAGACCCCAGCCTCCTGAGTAGCTAGGATCACAGCTGTGAACCGCAATGCCTGGCTCAGTGTTGCCTTTTCTTCCTCCCAGGAGACCCCAGTACCCTGGCTTCCTATCATCCTCCCTCTGTGGAGATGACACCCCAGGCTGGCTCACCTGACAGGTGGCGTGTCTGTGCCAGCCGCTTGGGGACAAGTCCGACATCTTGCAACAGACGTTCCTGCTCTGGACCTACTGCAGCTGCGCTTAGACCCTTCAGCCGGCCGTAAAACCACACATGCTCCTCTACGGTCAGCCTGCAGCCAGGGGTGGCCAACAGAGGCCATTGTGGTGAGAGAGGTGCCACAGGATGCCCACCCCTGCTCTGCACACAGCACCCGTGACATACATGTCAAACAGCACGTTGTACTGTGGGCAGATGCCCAGGTGAGGCCGGATGGCTGCCATGCTGGAACGCACATCATGGCCCAGGACAAAAGCTGAGCCTCCAGTGGGTGGAAAGAGGCCACTCAGGATAGACCTGGGGGTACAGAAGGCTCAGAGCAGCACCCCACCACAGAGAGGACCCCTCCACGGAGAGAAGGGCTACCTGCATTCACATTTACCTTCCATATGCTCAGCCTAAGGGGTCTGTCTCATCATATTATTACTATTATTAATTATTAGTAGTAGTATTAGTGTGTGCATGTGTGCTGGTCCTGGGATTTGAGTTTAGGCTTGAACACTGTCACTGAGCTTTAAAAAAAAAAAATTGTTAGTCATGGGGTTTGAACTCAGGGCCTGGGCACTGTCCCTGGGATTTTCTGCTTAAGGCTAGCATTCTACCACTTTGAGCCGTAGCACCACCTCCAAGTTTTCATGTGATTAACTTGAGATGAGGCTCACAGATTTTCCTGCCTGGGCTGGCTTTGAACTGTGACCCCCCGCCCCCTGATCCAAGCCTCCTGAGTAGTTAGGATTACAGCTATGAACCCCTGGGGCCCGGCTATGTCCCATTTCACAGAAGAGAGAAACTGAGGCGGCTCAGAGGAAAGGTACTGAGCACACTTTGTGCCCACAGTGGACTGGGCTTCCCACCCCCACCAAATCAGCAAGTGCCCTGAGGCCAGGGGAGGGAGGGGGTGGCTGGCTCACAGTGTGGTGGTTTTGCCTGCTCCGTTGTGACCTAGGAAGGCAGTGATGTGGCCATGGTAGAAATCCAGGGTCAGTCCACGCAGGGCCGGCTGTGTACTGCCAGGAAAGCGCTTCTCCAGACCCCGGATGGAGACTCCGGGGTTCAGGCCAGGTGGCACCTCTTCTACCAGCACTGCAGGAAGGGAGGGCCAGATCACCCCGGGGAACCCTGGGGTTCATCAGAGCTGGTCTCTGTCAGGTGGGGGGTCCAGGGGCTAGAGTTTGGCCTAGTGGTAGAGTGCTTGTCTACCATGCACAAAGACCCGGGTTCGATTCCTTGGTACCACATACATAGAAAAAAGCCGGAAGTGGTGCTGAGGCTCAAGTGGTAGAGCTCTAGCCTTGAGAAAGTCCAAGGACAGTGCTCAGGCCCTGAGCTCAAGCCCAGGACTGGCAAAACAAAACATAAAAAAATAAAGAAACTTGATATCTGAGGACTGCAGTTTGAAGCATCCCTGGCAGAAGAGCCCCTGTGCGACCACTCAGAACACCATAAGTGGCACTGAGGCTCAAAGTGATACAGTGCTAGCCTTCCTCGAGCTCAAAGAGCCTCAGGGACAGGGCCCAGGCCCTGAGTTCAAGCCCTGCAACTCACCAACCAACCAACAAAGCTCCTAGGCCTCACCTTTCGGGTCTTGAGGGGCAGGCGCTGGGGCAGGACCTTGGGGGGCTCCAAGTCCACACCAGTAGCTCCTCTGGAAGGGAAAATTCCATGGTTCTGGGATCCCATACTGTCCTGCAGGAAGACATGCCCAGTTATGCCTGCTGTTATTCCCCGTTGATGTGTGCTGACGACTGGCCACACACCTGGAATCTGGGCAGGTGTGGGAACAGCCAGGGCACTACTCCTCCAAGCCAGGCACCTGTGCACTGTGCCAAAAGCCCCCCCATCTCACCCCTATCTCTGTTGGAAGATGCAGTCTCCTGTGCTCAGGCCCAGGCGCCCCAGCTGAAACCCCGGCCCTTCTGGGAGATCACCTGGATCGGAGCTTCCAGGTATGGGGAAGCCCCCACCCCCCCCCCAGCCCCTGCCCTGTGTCCCGTAGCAGCACACCTGGGCACACAGCCTCCAGGTACCACAGGGCCAGGCCATAGAGCGCAGCATCCAGCAGCAGGAGGCCCGAGACCTGTGCCAGGCTGAAGATGTCGCCCGTGGGTCCAATGCCCAGGTTGTGCCACTGTGCGCCCTCACCCTGTTCCTCCAGCAGCGCCAGGCTCTCGCACCCGAAGCCGAAGGCCACTTGTGACAGCAAGCTCTGCGGGAGGACACGAGTGGGGTCAGCGATGGAGCACGGCCCAGGGCACCGCCACCACCAGGCCTGACTCACCGCAGCCACGCGGCCTCCGGTGCGCAGCTGCTCCCGCCACGACACGCACAGCACATAGGGTAGATAGAGCGAGAAGTAGATGAGGCCCCCGCAGGCGGCTGCCAGGTTGGCATGGGAGAAGAAGGCACTCAGCAAAAAGCTCTGGACCACAGTGGCTACCGAGAAGGTCGCCAGGAACAGGAAGAGGACAAGCGGGTTGCTGTAGGGGAGAATGTTTCCCAGCTGGGAAGGCAAAGATAGTTGAGACTTCCAGGATGGGGGCTTGAAACGCCCCGCATCCTGCTTCTAACCCTCCAGCCCCATCATGAAGCCAGGAAGGCCGAGCTGCACCGATCCTGAGTAGCAGCAAAGGCTATGCCACGCTCACCTTGAGTACCATCACCAGCAACGCGGCACTGAGAAGGAAAGGCCAAAGGCAACTGATGAACCATCCCAGCCAGAGAACCCCACGGCTGAGCCCCATGGCACGCATCGTGTCTCGTAGTCGTGTTTCCTTTTCACGCACCACGGCCTTCACCGTCAGCGCCACTGAGTAGATCCAGGACAACGTCAGGAAGAGAGGCAGCAACTGGCTCAAGACACGTAAGAACCTGGGGTGCAGGGCGGGGTACAGTCAAGGACCCTGCACAGCTCCCCTACCCACACATCTGATATGACCCGTGAATCCTGAGAATTCAACAATTTCAACCAGCTGTATCCCCCATGCTTTAGAACTCAGATCCTAGCTAGGAGCTGGTGGCTCACACCTATAATCCCAACTGCTTAGCAAGCTGAGATCTAAGGATCTCAGTTCAAAGCCAGACAAAGTTGAGAGATATACATATTTTCAATTAACCACCCCCAAAAGCCAAAAGCAGAACTGTGGGCCCTGAGTTCAAGCCCTAGTACCTGCACGTGTGAACACACACACCCCTCAGATCCAGCCTTCGAGTCGCAGCTCTTAGTGCAGGCTGTGTTTTTCCTGTACCTGGACACACCTCGGGGCAGCTGGTGAGTGCTTGACTGCTCTAAACCAAACCCAGGCCCCCACTCCAACCCTGAAGACTGGTGGCAGAGAGAGTGAGGAGGGGCCATGATGCTCACAGGTCATCCACATAGCAGGGATAGGGCATCTGCTGCAGGTAGAGGCCCACCCGGGGCTGGACTCCGCTGAGCACCCGAACAGCTGCACTCTCCAGTAGGTCCTGCAGGTACACGAAGCCGCCCCACACATAGTGAAGGTCCATCAGAGGATCTGCAGATGGGCCAGGCTCCCAAAACCTTCCAGGAGACAGAAGTGGTCAGCTGTAGGTGGCCTTATCCATAACAGCCTTGGTTCTGCCCTTCTGACTCCACTGTGATTCAGTGGGCAGAATTTTGTGCCCAGCCAGCCAATGGTTAAGCTCTACTAATACACATTCCCACTTTACCCACTAGACCTTTGGCCCTGCCCCATCATTATTGGTCAATGGTGCCCGTGGCTCTGCCTACTAGGCCTTTGTCAGTACTGCCTACCTACTGCTTATCTTCCTATCACAGTTGCCAACAGGCAAAACTATCTATCATGATCTCAAATAAGCTGAATGCCCTTAGCCCCACCCACCGCTTCTAGGCCCTGCCCCGCATACATTTGGCCCCACCCCTGCCCTGCCCTCACTTGTCCATGATCTCACTGGTCCTTGTGACATGGTCGATGTCCATGCGAATCTTGACCCGCAGGTGGACAGGGCCCAAGCCTGGAGCTGACATCTCTTCGGGATTCTGGGAATCCTCTGGCCCCAGGAAGACGATGCCCGCCCAGAGACGACTCTCTTCAAGAAGGTCCAGGGCCCGTGACACCAGGGCTGCCTCAGAAGGTGCGGCCTCCAGCTTGTCCAGGGTGACACACTGGGAGGGCATTGAATCCCAGGGGCTGAGATCTGCCTGACTCTTGGACCCTCTGGCCATTCCCCTCCACCACCACACCCCCCCAGGGACCTGAGGCCAAGCTGATGTCCCCTCCCTGTTTCCGGTGACCTGTTCAGACCCCCTAAACAGCAGGCTGGCCCCTCTCAAGCCTCTATGAACCCCCAAAGGTCATTCTGCTCAGATCCTCCAAGGACAGAGCCCCCCTCACCCCTTCCCTGTTGTGTCCCCAAGGCAAGACTTGTGTGATATGTCCCCTTCCTGAGATCCCCAAATGGTCAGCAAGCTCACCTCCATCATTGTGCCCAGGAAGTCCACTACGAGTCCCATGTCATCATGGGCATTCCGCCAACTGTAGCGTCCCCTGCTGGGGTTCAGGAAGGATCGGATTGCCTTAGCTCTGCCAGAGCCTCCAGATCCGGGCCTTCCCTGCCCTCTGTTCTGCATTTCCAGGAGCGTCTGGGGAAGATGCGTGAGGGGACTGTCAGCTGAGGAGCCCCCAGCGTGAGCCTCTTTCTTGCCCTGGGAAGGCTTCCCCTCCAACCCACCTGCAGCATGGCCACATTGTCACTGTTGTTCATGAAGTTAAAGACCTGGGGACCCACCACCTCCCAGACCTCCTTGATATCCCTCAGCAGAGCCAGCTCCTCGAAGGTCCGATTCACCTGGGAAGAGGGAGGGAAGTCAGGAGATGATTCTAGGAATGCTGTGAGGAGCCAGTACCTTCATCTCACCCCATCTCTGAGTCTTTACACGCTGGTTTCCTTGACATCTCCCATAGTCTGAGCAGGTTTAGCTCTACCCCATCTACACCGAGAGTACTGTGTGAGTTCTGCCAATCAGTCCCCTCCTGCCCCAGCACCAGGCCCCCGCCCTCACCTGGGCCATGAGCTGCCGAGTAAAATTTGTGTCAGGTGCAAATAGAAGTTTCCCATGGACCAGTGGCTTCAGATGTCTCCAGAGCATCAGAGTTATCTGGTTGCCATGCAGAATCTTTATCAGGTCATAGCAGGCAGGGCCTGGCGTGGAGGTATCATGAGTCTATATCCCACACCCTCCACCCACTTTTCAAACAGGGACACTGAGGTCGGTCACTCACTTAGGTTATGAACACTCAGGGGCAGTGTTGGCTCCGGCCGTGTCAATTCCTTGAGTTGGCTGTCTTCATACCAGTTGAGAGAGAGATTACCTGGGCTGCTGGGCCCCTTGGCATTGCAGAAGACTTCTGACACCAGCTGCAGAGTTCTGCTTCTCCCCTGGGGTTTCTGTAGCACAGCCCTGAGCTCCAACAAGCTGGGCAGAGCCAGGAGCTAAAAAGAGATCATCAGAGGGCACTGGTAACCTTTCCTCAATACCGTCCCACTTTCCAGCCTTCAACCAGGACAAGGACCCAGCCAGGAGCCCCTTCTTTGTCACTATTCCACCTGACAATCTGCCCTTATTGCTTCCTGGCTAAAAATGTGGTGTGTGTTTGGGGGGGGGGGGTAGCTAGGAGTGGGGAGGAGTGTGTCTCACCTCCTGAGTTAAGTTCTCAGCAGCTTCCACAAAGCTATTTACAGTTTCCTGTGATTGGCTCAGTGCCACCAACAAAGATTCCTGTAGGGAGATGAAAAGAACAAAAAGTAGTCAGCCACAAGTGGCCTGTAATCCTAGCTACTTAATAGGCTGAGATCAGAGGATCAAAGTTTGAAATCAACCCGGGCAGAAAAATCTTTGAGACTTTTTTTTTTATAGGTCTTGGGGCTTGAACTCTGGGCCTGGGCACTGTCCCTGAGTTTTTCAGCTCAAGGATACTGCCCTACCTCTCCACCTGGGTGTTGTCCCTGAGCTCTTCAGCTCAAGGCTACCACTCAACCCCTTGAGCCACAGCCCCACTTCCCATTTTCTAGTGATTAATTGAAGATAAGAATCTCAAGGTTGGGGGCCGGGAGTTTGGCCTAGTGGTTAAAGTGCTTGCCTAGCATGGATGAAGACCCAGGTTCAATTCCTCGGTACCCCACATACATAGCAAAAAGCCAGAAGTGGTGCTGAGGCTCAAGTGGTAGAGTGCTAGCCTTGAGAAAGTCCAAGGACAGTGCTCAAGCCCTGAGCCCAAGCCCAGGACTGGCAAAAAAAAAAAAAAAGAATCTCAAGGTCATATCAGTGCCAGAGCTGGATTTGAATCTTGATCCTCAGATCTCAGCCTCCTGAGTAGCTAGGATTATAGGATGAGCCACCTCACCTGGCTTTGAGATTCTTGTTTTTTTTTTTTTTTTTTGCCAGTACTGGGCTTGAGCTCAAGGCCTGAACACTGGCCTTGGACTTTCTCAAGGCTAGAGCTCTACCACTTGAGCCTCAGCACCACTTCCGGCTTTTTTCTATGTATGTGGTACCAAGGAATCGAACCCGGGTCTTCATGCATGCTAGGCAAACACTTTAACCACTAGGCCAAACTCCCGGCCCTGGCTTTGAGATTCTTATCTCCAGTTAATCACCAAAAAGTTTGAAGTAGGACTGGGAAATGTGACTTAGTGGTAGAGTGCTTGCCTAGCATGCATGAAGCCACCTGGGTTAATTCCTCAGTACTACATAAACAGAGAAAGCTGAAACTGGCACTGAGGCTCAAGTGGTAGAGTGCTAGCCTAGAGCAAAAGAAGTTCAGGGACAATGCCGGGACTGGCAAAAAAAAAAAGAAAAAAAAAAAAAAAAAAACAAAGGCTGTAAGTAAAGCAATGACTCAAGTAGTAAAGCACTAGCCTTGAGTGAAAAAGCTAAGGGACAGGACCCCAGCACTGAGTCCAAGCCCCAACATTGGAATAATTTAAAAAAGAAAAAAAGCAAACAGTGAACTTCATGCCAAGTCTGCCCTACCAAATGTCCATTATTCCCATTTCACAAACAAGGAAACCAAAGCTTTGAAAGGAGCAAAGAGTTTTTTTTATGCCATTCCCAGGGCTTGAACTCAGGGCCTGTGTGCTGTCCTTGGGCTTTCTCAAGGCTAGAGCTCTACCACTTGAGCCACAGCACCACTTCCAGCTTTTTCTAAGTATATGGTACCGAGGAATTGAACCCAGGTCTTCATGCATGCTAGGGAAGCACACTACTACTAGGCCAAACTCCTGGCCTGGCTTATTCAATTTCTTTACTACAATGCAAGACAGGACAAAGAACATCAGTCCACATGCCAGGGACAGCTCTGGAGACGGAAATCCGATCCTAGAATGGAGAGATTCTGGCTCATCCTGCAAGGAGTGCCCTCCCCCAATCTTGTCTCACCCCTTGCGACAGCATTCCCAGAAACTTCATGGCCAGCGAGGGTTGTTCCTGCAGTGGGCCACTGTAGTGGGGCCAGGCTGGAGAAAGAAGGCACAGAAACACAAGGTTAGAACCTTGGGATGAAAACCGCTGCCTGTGCCCATTTCACAGTCAGGCAAGGAGAGGCTCAAGAGTTTCCCAGCCCCCTCACTTTTATTGCCAACACTCTTCAGCAATGGCATCAGTTTTCCTAGAGCAGTCAGTGTCCTGTGGGCATTGGGCCCCCCAAGCACGATGTGGGCATCAGCTAGCAGCCTGGAGATTCTGAATACAAGAGAGAGACAGGATGTAGGGGTTCTGGCCTCTTATAAGTCCAGAGCCCCCTGGCCTGGCTGTCCCAACAGCTGTGACTCACAAGGAGCCCTTGAAGTTACTAAGGACTCCAGGCTTCTCTCCCGGGGTCAGCGAAGGGAAGCAGGAGTTGTTCACATTGCAAATTAGGCCTTGGAGCCACGGCAGGGTGCCCACTGATGGCAGAGGCTTGTTAGGGAAGTGGCCTGTGGAAAGATTCCATGTCGGCAGCTGATTCCCCAGTGACTGCACACCTCCAGGGCCAAAGTGGGTGCCAGAATCAGGCACTGGCTGTGGCCCCTGTGCCTGATCTCTGGGGAGAAGGGGGGAGCTTACATTCATGGTGTTCCACCGGGGGGTGGGAATGGCGGACGGCCACCAGAATGAAGAAGAGGAAGAGAGGCCACAGTAATTCCACCAGGAGCTGGATCTGGGGAGAAAACAGGCCAGAGATCTCCGTGGATGTGCGTGGGGCACGCTTGCAGCCAGCCCCACCCTCCCCTCCATACCCTGGCATTACCGGTTGTCTTTTGCGGTATATGAAATTCTTCCAAAGCAGCAACATTAGCTGTGTCCAGAAGGCCATGGTGACACTGGACAGTGAACAGGATGGAAGGCTCAGGACAAGGGTCAGGCTGAAGACATGCTGTGTGACTCTGAACAACTGTGTCCCTTTCTGAACAGCATCCCTCCACCCCGCCTCCCGGGACTCTGGGAAGCTCCTTAAAGCATTGGAGAAGGGAAAATTCTTTAGATGCAGTAAACCAATGGGAACCCTGCCCGCAGCCGTTCATGAAGCTGATTGGTTGCCAGGGCTGCCTATTTCTGATGGGCCTCAGTAGGCTGTGCTTTAGAAGGCCCTCTAAAGACTGAGGGGCTTAATGCTTTCATCACTAAGCTCCATCCAAGCCAACCCAGAGCCTGCCGGGGATCTTGGTCCACACTCTTCTCTGGTCTGGAGAAGTGTTCTCTTTGCCCTACAGTCCCACAATGATAACAACGAATATTTACTGTGCTGAACGAGTCACCTGCCCGGCTGGCAGAACTACAGTGTCACTTCATGTTCCTGTAGTGGAAACTGAAGCTCAAGAAGGGATCAACCACTGGGCCACCTGACCTTGATGGCTCAAGCCTGTAATTCTAGCTATTTAGGAGCCTGAGATCGGAGGTCAATCCTAGTGTGAGATTATTATCTCCACCTAACCACCAAATCACCAGAAATGGAACTGTGCCTTAAATGATAGAGCAACATCTTTGAGTAGGGAAAAAAAAAAACAAAACAACCCTAATAGCACCCAGGCCCAAGTTCAAGCCCCAACACTGGCATAGGCACAAAGACCCACAGTGGGGGTGAGGCGGCAAACCTCATCTTTCAAAGCAGCAGGCAGAGCCCCAGCTAGAACCAGTGATTCCTGACTCAGTCATTTTCTTGGGACTCTGTAACTCAAGCTTAATCTAGTGTACAAGGGGAAGGAGAGGTGCAGAGAGTTGCCAAAGACCAATGAACCTGGCTAAAGGCCCACATTTGTAAAATGGGAAGGCGACTTAGGGCTGTTCTAATCACCTAGAGGCTATGCAGGTGTTTGCCGGTCAAGGCCCTTTTAAGTGACCAGAGGTTCAGCCCCTCCCCTCCCAGAATAACTGTTTAATTCAACCGACCCCCTAATACTCACAGAAAGAACTACAAGAACCAATGACAGTCAGCGCCACTGGTTCCTAGGGAATCTGCCTCCTAACATCCTCCAAACTCCCATTGCCGCTGTTCTCGAGTCTGGAGGCTTCTTCTTTCTCTGGGTCCATCGCACCGTTCCAGACCCCCCGGGGCTCTGGCCACCTTTCTGTCCCACCGCGGCCGAGTACGCGGCCCCTTTAAGAGAAGCCCAAGCCGGGAGCAGCAACCCGGCCGCGGAGCCTGTTCGCGACTCCCAGCCGCCAGCCGCGCCCAACTCCGCCCCGCCCTCGACCGCGACTATTGGCCACTATAACCGTCACTCACAAACCGGCGCCGCTGGCAGCTCGAGACCGAGGAGGAGGCGGGATTACGGGCTAGCGTGGAGAGCCGGTTTCTTAAAGAGACCGCGGGCCTTTTGCTGCAGCACCTTGAGGGGGCAACTTGCCCAGTAGTCCCTAGAGGGACAGTCCTCAGGACACGTCCAACGGGTCGGAAGGATAGCTGTTGGCCAGCCGGCTGCAATACTGCAATGCCCTGTTGCAGGAGACCCTTCTGTCCTGCATTCTCTGGGGCTCCGTCTGCAGCCAGCAGACATTCACCCGCCCTTCACCCCTGGGGTCCGCCAGAGATCCAGGCGGTGCCAGAAGAGGAAGGGGCCCCCAGCATCCTAAGGTTCGAGTTTTGGGTTATAACAGGTACCCCCATTAAATTATTATTATTATTATTATTATTATTATTATTTGCTCATTCTGGGGCTTGAATTCTGAGCCAGGGTGCTGTCCCTGGGCTCCTTTTGCTCAAGGCTAGAGTGACAGCGCTCATGAGTGACAGCGCTGCTTCTGGCCTTTCCTGAGTTGTTTATTGGATGTGAAGAATCTTACCGGAGTGTCTTGCCTGGGCTGCCTTAGAACCATGATCCTCATATCTTAGCTAGAATTACAGGCATGAGCTACTGGTGCCCAACTCTTATTTATTTATTTATTTGCCAGTCCTGCGCCTTGAGCTCAAGGCCTGAGCACTGTCATTTGGACTTTCTCAAGGCTAGAACTCTACCACTTGAGTCACAGCACCACTTCTGGCTTTTTCTATGCATGTGGTACCAAGGAATTGAACCCAGGTCTTCGTGCATGCTAGGCAAGCACTCTACCACAAGGCCAAACTCCCGGCCCCCCAACTCTTATTTTTAAATTTTTTGTTGTTGTTGTTGGTGTGGTGCTTGAACTCAGGAACCTGGGAGGTGTCCTTGAGCTTTTTCGCTCAAGGTTAGAGATCCACCACTTTTAAGCACAGCTCCACTTCAAGTTTTCTAGTGGTAATTGGAGATAAGAGTCTCTCAGACTTTCCTATTCAAGATGGCTTTGAACTGTGATCCTAAGATCTTAACCTCTTGAGTAGCTAGGCTGATTTATAGTCAAAAGCCACCAGTGAGTGCTCAGATTGATTTTTAAATTTATTTTTTAGTACCAGTACTGGGGCTTGAGAGCCTGGGCATTGTTCTTAAACCTTTTCAGCTCAAGGCTGGTACATGTCACTTGAGCCACACCTCCACTTTTTTTTTTTTTTTTTGCTGGGCCTTGAACTCAGGGCCTGGGCACTGTCCTTGGGCTTTCTCAAGGCTAGAGCTCTACCACTTGAGCCACAGTACCACTTTTGCCTTTTTTCTATGTATATGGTACGGAGGAATCAAACCTGGGTCTTCATGCATGCTAAGCAAGCACTCTATCACTAGGCCAAACTCCGGGTCATACTTCTACTGCTAGGGTTAGTTTTGTTTGGTTTTGCCACAGCACCACTTCCGGAGTTTTCTATGTATGTGGTACTGAGGATTCAAACCTGGGTCTACCACTAGGCCAGACTCCCCGCCCTGCTTCTAGGTTTTTTTTTTTTTGATGGTTAATGAGTTTCATGGATTTTCCTGCCTGGGCTGGCTTTGAATTACGAGCCTCAGCTCTCAGCTTCCTGAGTAGCTAAGATCATAAGCACAAGCCATCACGCCTGGCAATTAGCTTGATTTTGAGGGAAACCTCCAAGTGCTCCCCAGTTCTGGAAAACTGATGTACTTCGCAAGAGCTCGATTGGGGATGAAGGGGAGGTGTACTGAAGGCTCTGGGAGGGGAAAAGTTGGGAAGCACTGCTCTATGGAGAGAAAGGGCAGGCTTTTGGCATGGGAGCTCTGAGAATGTCTGGGAGTTGGACTGGAAGGGATCACCAGACTTGGAGAACAGCCTGGAGGCTGCACTACGGGAATGGACCCCCACATCCTGGTGGAGCCCAGCTTCTTCCTCTACTCAGATCTTTGTCTTTCAAGTCCTTGGGACCCCTCAGAGTGACCTCAGGGCACTGGGCTTCCCTCACCCAAGGTTGCTGTGATGGTCTTGCAGGCCCCCAGCTACCACCACTAGGTGGTCTGGGACTCCTGCTGTCTCAGACAGACACAATTTTCATTAAAAAATGGAGGTTTTTATTGCTTTTGGTCCACACTAAGTATTTCACATTATCTTAAAAGTCCACGGGCCCCTGGGCTAGAGAGGGGGGACAGTGGGCAGTATAGAGGGGCAGATAGAGAAGAGAAGGCCAGAGTGGAGCTAGTCAGACTCAAAATGGGAAGACCCGAGGGGCCTGGGGAGGCACTTGTGAGAAACATTCCGAACTCTACTTGGCTGTCTGGCCTCAGTTTCCCCACTAGGCTGCTGAGAGAGGTTAGAGTTGTTCATCAGGGAATATTAGGGAAACCTAGTCCTTAAGAGGTCTACAATATTTTGGGCTTCCCCCACTCTGGGGGGGGTGTCAACTACCCAGCATTCCTCTCTACTAACCTTGCCCCATTCCCCATAACGGGGGAAACTGTGGCTCCTGCCTATAATCACAGTTACTCAGGAGGCTGAGAGCTGTGGATCCCAGTTCAAAGCCAACCAGGCAGGAAAGCCCATGGAACTCTTTTAATTCCAATTAACCACAAAATAGCCAGGAGTAGAGCTGTGGTTCAAGTGGTAGACTGCTAGCCTTGAGTAGATAAAGTTAAGGGACAGAACCCAGTCCTTGAGCTCAAGCCTCAATATTGGCAGAAAAACAACACACACACACACACACACACACACACACACACACACACACACACACACACACACACACACACACACACACAATGTTTTCTTTCCTTAAAACTACCTACAAACTTCTGCCTTACAGAAACCACAAGTTGATGAAGAGATGAGGAAACAGGAAGTCATTTGGGGGCTGGCCCATAACTGGCCCTCCCTACCTTAGAGCCTTCTGGGAAATTTGTTGCCAGGCAACATGCCCCACCCACTGACTCCCTCACTTCTGCCCAGGATGGGACATCCTGGCAGAATAGGTAAGAGCAGCCCCAATCACCCACAGACAGACCCTCCATGGGTGGCATTCAATGTTTAAGAAAGAAGAATTAGAAAAGGAAAAATAAACCCACAGGACCTCCCAAAACCCCAGATAAGGTGCTGCAACACACAGTTGGCATTCTGGGGTGCTTCAGTAGCCAGCTTCCTCCTGGTAGGGTGGATACTCTGGGGCCTCCCTGGAGTCATCGCTGGCACCAGGTGGCATCCCATCCGCCACAGAGCCTTGTGGGCAATACTTGGGGTCGTATATCTGGCGGCCCAGACCAAAGATTTGACCGCTCTGATTGGCGCCCTGAGTGTAACCCATCTGCAGCGACATGGAGGAGTTATCACACTTGTCCGTTCCCAGCTTGGTGTCGTAGATATGTCGTCGGGTCCCTGGAGCAGTCATGCCCACCTGGAGAAGAGAGAAGAGAAGGTGTTGGGGTGGGGGGAAAAAATGTTCCCAGTTCTCATGCCAATTCCAACCAACTCACACTGCTCTGCAACCCAAGAGGCCATTCCAAGCTTCACTCCCTTTCCTGCCTGGGCTGGCTTTGAACTGCAATCCTCAGATCTCAGCTCCTGAGAAGCTAGATTACAGGTGTCTAGAATAACACTGGTGCCTGGCTGAGAAGGCTGATTCCATCTTGACTACTTAAAACCAGGAATGTCCATGAAATTCTTCTTATTAACCAGGAAAAAAAAAAAAAAAGCCAGTAATGGAGCTATGGCTCAAGTGGTAGAGTGCCAGCCTTGGAAGGGAAAAAAGCTAAGGAGTAGCGTCCAAGCCCTGAGTTCAAGTCCCAGTACCAGTCAAAAACAAAACAATTAAGAGAACAAAATCAGCAATGCTCTACTTCTCCCTTGCCAGCCAGGAAGCTCCTCTGGACAACTTTTAGGGGGAACTGAGTGACAGGAGGACTAGCACTGTGGCAGAGGCAGCAGTGGTGGAGGGGGCGGGCCCACCTGACTGGCACACTTGTTTGTGCCCATCTGCAGGCTGATGGTGGAGTGGTCCATGGGAGGCAGGATGTGGTTTTTGGGGTCATAGAGGTGTCGCCTGGTGCCATAGGCTGTCATCCCCGACTGGCTGGCACATTTGTTGGTACCCATCTGCGGGAAGGCGGATGTGAGAGATCAAGGTACTGCCCCCCTCCAGATTCCCACGGCTTCTCCCCAGAAGCTGGGGCCACCCACAGGGTCATGCAGGACCTGGATCACATCGGGACCCCGGACACAGGGCCTGGCACCCACCTGCAGCCCAATAACGCACTGGCCGGCCTTCATGGTGGCATCATCAAAGTTCCGCTGCTGCTTCTCTGAGTACTTGACCCCAATGTCCACACCACTCTGCAGTCCTTTTGTCTTGGCCTAGGAGGGCACGGGGGGGGGGGGGGTCAGAGGGGTCCAGAGAGCCAGGGAGAGGCAGCCAGGGGCCCTTCACCCTTCCCAGACTGAGCAACCCAGAAGTCCTTGTTCTTTGTGGTCTTTTTTTCTTGTGCCAGTGCTGGGGCTTGAACTCAGAACCTTGAACTTTCACTTCACTTAGTGTGTAACACACACACACACACACACACACACACGTCCTAAAGCTTAAACTCTTGGTCTAGACACTGTCTCTGAGCTTTTGTGCTCAAGGCTAGTGCTCTATCCTTTAAGCCACAGCTCCATATTCATCTTTGTTCAAGCCCCAGGACTGGCACAAAAACAAAAGGGCAAGGAGAAGTGAGAGGTTGCCCAGAGGTTGATTGCCCCCGGTACTCAAAGCCTTGTATTTAATTTTTTTTTTCCAGTCTCAGGGCTTGAACTCAGGGCCTGAGCATTGTCCTTGGGCTTTCTCAAGACTAAAGCTCTACCACTTGAGCCACAACACAGCAATTCTGGCGTTTTCTGTGTATGTGCTATTGAGGAATCCAGCCCTGGTCTTCGTGCATGCTAGGCACTCTACCACCTGTATTCATAAGAAGAGCCTCGGCGGGCACCAGTGGCTCAGGCCTATAATCCTAGCTACTCAGGAGGCTGGGATCTGAGGATCAGAGGTCAAAGCCAGGCCTGGCAGGAAAGTCCATGAGACTCTTATCTCCAATGAACCACCAGAAAATTGGAAGTGGCGCTGTGGCTGATGAGCTCAAGACTAGGGCCCAGGCCCAGAGCTCAAGCTCCACAACTACAAAAACAAAAAAAAAGAAGAGCTTCAACCCAGAAAGCTGAGGTCTGAGGAGCCAGTGAGAATAGGAGAGTCTCCTATCTCCAATAACCAGCAAAAAAAACCTGGGAAGTGGAGCTGTGGCTAAAGTGGTAGAGTACCAGCTTTAAATGAAAAAAAAAAAAAAAAAAAAGCCGAGACAGTGTCCAGGCTCTTGAGTTCAAGCCCTAATACTAACAAAGGTTACCTATCTATCGATCGATCAATCGATCGATCAATCGAGAGATTATATAACATCAGCATGGTCCTGCTGCTGCCTTCCCTCCCGGGGCCTTACCTTCCCTGCCAGTGCGAGAAGTGACACCTGAACCTGAGTCATGTTCCCACTCTCGAACAGGTCATTGGCCTCAAACAGGTCCACAGGGTTCATGCCATAGTTGACCATGGCCTTGATGAAGTTGGAGAGGTTTTCTAGCTGGGAGAAGGCAGGGAAAGGCGATGAGGGGATCTCAGTTACCCCAGTGGCCAGCTGGGTCCCCAGTCCTGCCCTCTACCCCGCCAGCCCCTCACCTGGTGCCAGTTCTGCATGGAGCGGTTGATCTTGGAGACAGAGCCTGGCTGCAGCTTGTTCATGAGTCTGGGGGGAAAGGTGGGGGTGGGGCATGGCAGGAAGCTCCATTAGTGTCAGGAAAACCCAGGGACCAACTTCCCTGCTTTGCCTAGCTTCTGTGTCCTCCTCCCTCCCCCCACTTTTTTTTTTGTGGTCAGTGGTGGGGCTTGAACTCTGAGCCTGGGCGCTGTCTCTGAGCTCTTCAGCTCAGGGCTAGCACTT
Source organism: Megascapheus bottae (assembly GCF_031878675.1). NCBI lineage: Eukaryota > Metazoa > Chordata > Mammalia > Rodentia > Geomyidae > Megascapheus > Megascapheus bottae. The sequence goes on from NC_143509.1 coordinate 26,844,653, forward strand.
TGAGCTCCATTTCTTGTTTTCTGGTGCTTCATTGCAGATAAGAGTCTCAGGGATTTTCCTGCCAGGCCTGGCTTTGACCCATGATCCTCAGATCTCAGCCTCCTGAGTAGCTACGAGCCCAGGATCATTTTGGGGTTTTGTTTTGTCGTTTTGGACAGAACTTCCAGTTCAGGATCGTTTTTTTAATGTGCAAGATTATAGAATGGCTGAATCACAGCTTAACAGCTTGCAGCTCAAGGAAAGATCACTGAAGCTTTGTCAGATCTCCAGTGAAACAGCAACAGAGGGAAGGGGTTAGAGGTCCTAGACAAAGCAATAACGAAAGACGTCATACAACGTAGTAAATGAGAAGTAAGGGGCTGAGAGCATGGCCTAGTGGTAGAGTGATTCCTCTACCACATTGGATATGTAGAAAATGCCAGAAGTAGTGCTGTAACTTGAACTCAGGCCCCGAGTTTAAGCCCAGGACTGGCAAAATAAATAAAATAAAATAAATAATAATAAAAAAAACCCCTAGAAGCAAGCTAAGTTTTGCATAGAGTCTGTGCCAGAGAGAGGTGGGGGGAAAGGGAGAGAAGGAGGGAGGGAGAGAGGGGAAATAAGAGAGAACATGAACTGACCCGGGTGCAGTGGCTCACGCCTGTAATTCTAGATATTCAGGAGGCTGAGATCTGAGGATTGTGGTTCAAAGCCAGACCAGCTACTAAACTCCATGAAGACTGTTATCTCCAATTAACCACTAGAAAAAAGGAAGTGGCACTGTGGCGCAAGGTGTAGGGCGGTAGCCTTGAGCTGAAGAGCTCAGGGACAACATCTAGGCCCAGAGTTCAAGACCCATGACTCACAAAAAAAAAAAAAAAAGAAGAAGAAGAAAGAAAAAAAGAACATGCACCATGGAAAGACAGACAGAGCCAGCAATGGTGAGTCATACCTGTAATCCTGGAATCTGATGATCATGATTCAGAGCCAGCCTGAGTAAGAAAGCCCCTGACAGTCTTATCTCCAATGAACTACCAAAAACCTGGTTTTGGGTAGCTCAAGTGGGTACTCACGTGCACAGGATAACTCCATCCTTCAGACCCTTCTGGAAGTCGGGCCCGATGGAGAGGCCCGTGAGTCCTTCGATCCAGCTGCGGAGCTCTGCCTCCTTTTGGGGGTCGTATTTGGACAGGAGCTGAGTGATGAGAGACACAGGGGCTGAGTGGGGTGGAGAATGAGTCCTTGGGACATTTCAGGTGACATCTTGTCGCTCTCAGCACTGTCAGGGTAGCAACCACAGGATTATGCAACCACTACTTCGATCCATTCTAGAACATTCCATCACCTCAAAGGAAGTCTATTCCAAGAGCAGTCATCCATCCCCTCTGTAGCCCCCGGCTCTCACAAGTCCACTTTAGGTTTCTATACGTGGGTATTCTGGAAGTTTCCTCTCAATGGAGCCATACCCCTGTGGGGCCTTTTGTGTCTGCTTCTCTCCCTGAGCACTGTTGCCCAAACCATAGCGTAAGTGAGCATCTCATCCTGTTCAGGGCTGCATCGTATTCCCCTGTGGTTGGACCAAGTTACATCTCCATTTGTACATTCATGGACACTTAAGACTGTCTTGGCTTGGCTATCCTGAATACAGTTAAGATGCAGGTATTGTGCAGCACGGGCTTTCTTTGCCCAGCTGTGTTCCGTGTCCAGAGTGGGAACTCCAGAGTGGATCTGCAGGTCAGGGGGTGATTCTATCGTTCTATCAAGGAACTGCGGAACTTCTGTTTCTGAAACTGGCCACATTGGTTCCTGCTACAGGGCCCTTGCACAGACTGTCTCTACACATTCAAGTGGAGCTTATTCTCTCTCTCCCTCCCCTAACTGTCTGTGCTGTGTATTCTCTCTTCCATTGTGTGATAGGTGTCCTGGTTAAAGGCCCTGCTCCATGAACTCTGTGAGACTCTTATTTCCAATAAATTACCAAAAAAACATAGCTAAAAGTGGCACTGTGGCTCAAGTAGTAGGGAGCCAGCCTTGAAGAAAGGAATCTCAAGGAGGCCTAGGTATGTGACTTAGTGGGAGAGTGCTTGCGTAGAGCCCACAAAGCCCTGGGTTCGAGTCCTCTGTACCACATACACAGAGAAAGCTGGAGGTGCTGCTGTGTTTCAAGACAGCTAGCCTTGAGCGGAAAAAAAAAAAAAATCTCAAGGATAGTGCCTGGGCCCCGAGTTCAAGCCCAAGGACTGACACCAAAATAAATAATTAAATAAAATAAAGCAAAAACATGCTCAGATCCTTCACGTGCATGCCCACTTTCCTCAAGCTTACACCTGCTGAACCCAATAGCAAAAAGCTGGACTGGCCAAGGCCAGGCAAATACCCAGAATTGCAAAGCTATCCTGAGGGCTTGAACTCAGGACCTGGGTGCTGTCCCTGAGTTTATCCACTCAAGGCGAACAACACTCTACCATCTGAGCCACAGCTCCACTTCTGGCTTCTTTTTTGGTGGCTCATTGGAGATAAGAGGCTCATAGACATTCCTGCCCCAGCTGGCTCTGAAACAGGATCCTCAGATCTCAGCCTCGTGAGTAGCTAAGTATGACAGGCATCTGCCAGCCTGGCTGCAGAAAACTCTTCAGACAGGAATCCACTTGAGTTTCCACCTACAAAGCTGGTGATGTGAGATTAGGGACGTGGGATTAGAGGAGACAAAGGCAGGTAGCCACAGCCAGCAAACCTGATCCTGGTCAGAGTCTAGGTTCCCAGGCCAGTCCTGCCCCGGTGGCTTTGTCAGTAGGAATGAGAAAGGGCGGGACAGGGCTGGCAGGGAGGAGGAGGGGGGTTTGTCACACCCAGAAGCCTATGGAGCTGAGGATGAGGCAATCTGGCTGGCTGGGATGCCAAGCGTTCCTAGCCCAGCTGTACCGTGTCCCTCCAGGCTCTAGGGACCAGGGGCTTCGGGGCAAAGGCCCTGGCCTGGCCCAGCCCACTGCTTCTCCCTCCCTCCCTCCATCCCTCCCTCCCTCTCTCCCTCCTCAGCTGCCCGCAACCCAGAACACATTCCTCCTTCTTCACCACAGACTGCCAGGAATGTGGACGCCTCCCTGGTAAATCGGGACCAGCTGTTCCCAGCAGCCTGGACCTTCAGCCAGGACCACATGGCACTGCAACTCCAAGAGAACTGGCCAGGGAGTAAACTGAGGCCCAAGGGTCCAACAGAGAGGTCTCTGGATCTGTCCAGAGGGTGTGTGGTACCAGGCCTATTCTCCCACTTGACACATTTGAAGGCTGGTCACAGAAGATCTCTCTGATCTTGCCAGTGAAGGCATTGCCCAGCCTGTGTCCCCGAGTATAGGGGGACTGCCCACAGGCATCAGAAATGACAGAGTGCTTGATTGCTGATTTGGCCACATGGGACCTCAGGTTTGGCTGTGTGATTCTAGATAATGGAGCAACCTCTCTGAGCCTTAGTACACACCAAGCCCCTGGGTGTGGGTGTGTGTGTGTGTGTGTGTGTGTGTGTGTGTGTGGCTACTGGGACTTGACCTCAGGACCTGGGTGCTTTTTTCACTCAAGGCTGTTGCTCTATCACTTGAGCCACAGCTCCACTTCCAGCTCATACAACAATTCTCTCTGATGTTTGCAGTGAGGACCCAGAGGCTGCAGGTTGGGTACCCTGAGCGTGCCTGGGCCTGTCACCCTGCCTGGCAAACAGTGAAGCCACATTCCCAGGTGTCCAGTGGGTGTGTGCGTGTGTGTGTGAGAGCTGATCACTCTGAAGGGCCCCAGGTAGGTAGCCTCTCCTCATCCCCAGGTGGGAATCTCAGTTCTCTCCCACACCTCCCCCAGGATGCCTGGCTCTGTGACCTCGCAGGAGAGTCTGACCCTTTCTGAACCAGACAAGATCTCTGTGGTCTGATCTTTCCACCTGCCACACCTCAAACCTGTCAAGGCTATACTGAGAGGACTTCCTTGCCAACTTTTCAGATGAACCGGCCCCATCTTCCTCCCAGGTCTTAAGAGCCCAGGAAGTCCTGGGGAAGTGGGGAGGGGGCACACCCAGCTCAAGAGCCACCAGCCCCGCCTCCTTCCCCTTCAGAACCTGAGTGGACCCCAAAAGCGGAAGCGTGGCCCAGGTGATGGGGAGCAGGGCCCCAGGTCCCCAGCACATTCTTGAGTCTGGAAATCTTGGGGAGGGGGGCCTTCCAAAGGGACCGAGGTGGGGGGCTTCACTAGGCCTAGCAGCCGAGGACGGTGGTCAGAATTCGGCCACCCCGGATGCTAGAAAGACGGGGAGGGGGGTCCCACTCCCCAGATCTCATGGGCGCCCCTTGATTTGCCTGAACCCCTGGACCACGCCTCAGGTGTCAACGAGAAGCGAGGTTCCCCCCTGCCCGGGCCGGGCGCCCACTCACCCGGTTCTTGACTTCGGCCGAAAGTCCGTACGAAGGCCCCTTGTTGAACTGCGTGGAGCTCATGACTGGCGGGACTGCTGTGTGGCGGGGACGGTGACGGACGCGGCGGCGGCGGCGGCGGGGTCCGGCGGTGCAGCGGGCCGGGGACCAGGCGCGGCGGGCCGGGCCGGGGCGGGCCCGGGGGCGGGGCCAGGCGGGCGGTGGGCGGGGCCTGGATGGTGGTGGGCGGGGCCTGGCGGGAGCAAGCACCGCCCCCCGACGCTGATTGGTTCAGAGCGCAAATATCCTTATAAGGCCTGAAAGTTTACAAATTCCTGTGGCCGCACAACTTCCTGAGCCCCTTGCTCGGCTGCCCGGACCCCCACCCCGAGGCCCGGAGGGGACTTCTTTTGCAACGTTGGGAAACAGTAGTAGCCCTACCTCCTGCTGGCACTCCGACTGTGTCCCTTCCTAGAAAACCTGAGGCCTGGGCAAGGTGACTAAAGGCAGGCTTCTTAAAGAAGGGGCTTCGGTGGGTGAGTAGGAGTTTGCCAGTTCCAAGCAGAAAGAACAAAAGGCCCAACCACCCGAGATAAGCTTGTGGACTAGGAATGGGATTGATGCCCGGGGAGGGGGGGGATGCTGGGCTGAGTCCCACCCCCAACCCTCATACCCCTCCCCCCCCAGGTGCTTGATCTCTGATGGAGTAGACCACTTAATAAATGATAACTGCACAACCTGCCTGTAATCTTAGCTACTCTGGAGGCTGAGATCTGAGGATCATGGTTCAAAGCTAGCCCAGGCAGGGGAAAAAAAAAAAATGTGAGATTCTTATCTCCAATTATCCAACAAAAAAGCCAGAAGTGGAGCTGTGATTCAAGGGGTAGGTGTCAGCCTTGAGTGAAAAAGCTTAGGGACAGTGTCCTGGCTCTGGATTCAAACCCCAGAACCGGTACAAAAATAAATACGTTCTAAAATAAAATTAGGCTGGGAGTGTGGCCTAGTGGTAGAGTGCTCACCTAGCATTCACAAAGCCCTGGGCTGGATTTCCTGGAACAACATACACAGAAAAAACCGGAAGTGATGCTCAAGTGGCAGAGTGCTAGCCTTGAGCAAAAAGTGTCCAAGGACATTGCCCAAGTCCTGAGTTCAAGCCCCAGGACTGGCAAAAATAATAATGATAATAATAATAATTAAAAAATGCTAAAAGCTCAACTTCAATGGCTCAAGCCTGTAATCCCAGCCACTCAAGAGGCTGAAGTTTGAGGTTTCTTGATTCCAAAGACAACCTGTGCAGGAAAGTCCAGGAGGCTTTTACCTCGCAGTAGAGATGCGTTTCACATGGTAGAGCACCAGCCTTGAGTGAAAAAAATCAAATGAGAATGTGAGACCCTAAGTTCAAGGCCCAGAACTGACAGTCAGTCAAGGCTAGCAATACATTCAATTTGGTCAGTCACTCATTCATTAGTTCATTTCCTCAATTATGTATTTATCAAAAACTCCTTGCCATGTCCCTCAGTAAATGACATTGGCTCCTGAGAGAGTAGCTAGTTTCTTCCCAGTTCAGTGAAGATAGAACCTGGCATAGACACCCTACCCCACTCTCTGAAAGAACTTTGAGAAAGAAGGCTCTTCCAGATGGGTTAGAGAGGTCATGGCAGAAGCCAGGCATGGTGGCCCACATCTGTAATCCTAGCTACTCAGGAGGATGAGATCTGAGGATTGAGGTTCAAAGCCAGCCCAGGCACTAAAGAACATGAGACTCTTATCTCCAATCAATGACCAGAAAAGGGGAAGTGTGGCTGTAGCTCCTGGGGTAGGGTGATAGCTTTGAGCTGAAGAGCTCAGGGACAGTGCCCAGGCCCAGAGTTCAAGCCCCATGACCCACAAAAAAACAAAGGGAGAGAGGTCGTGGGGTTTTGAAGTGTGAGTATGAGTTCTAGAGATATGCCTGGCCTCCTGAAGGGCTATGACTCAGTCTTGCCATTTCCTCTGACAAAATCTGTGATGTTTCATTTTCTGGTCCCTGTTATTCTCCCTCTCCTTCTATCTAAGTTTTGGACCTAACCAAAGAGGTTTTAAGCTGGGTGTGGTGGCTCACGCCTGTAATCCTAGCTACTCAGGAGGCTGAGATCCAAGGATCTCGATTCAGAGCCAGCCTGGCACTAAAGAACATGAGATTCGTATCTCAAACACCAGAAAACCGGAAGTGGGGCTGTGTCCAGGGATAGGGCGGTAGCCTTGAGCTGAAGAGCTCAGGGACAGTGCCCAGGCCCAGAGTTCATGCCCCATGACCAAAAAAAAAATTTTTTTAAACAAGTCTGTTTGAGAGAGAGAGAGAGAGAGAGAGAGAGAGAGAGAGAGAGAGAGAGAGAGAGAGAGAGAGAGAGAGACAGAGAGACAGAGAGAGAGAGAGAGCGCGAGCGAGCACTAATCCTGGGGCTTGAACACCAGAGCCTGGTCGCTTTCTCTGAGCTTTTTTCGCTCAATGATAGGTGACTAATTGAAGACTGGCTTTGAACCATGATCCTCAGATCTCAGCCTCCTGAGTAGCTAGGATGACAGGCGTGAGCCACCAGCACTGGGCTCTCTGTGCCTTTCTGAACTTACGCTTCGGTCTGTAACATAGACAGGTTAATATTCACAAAGTACTCAGAGGGCGCCTGGTACAGAGAAGAGGGCTTGTTGAATCCATAGATGTTAACATCTCAGGAATTTCGGATCTGGCCACAGGAAGCTGGCAGAGGTGAGGCGGGGAGGGAAGAGAGAGGACTTTCTTGCAGGAGTATGGTGCGGAGTTAGTAAACTCCAGGCTGAGACTTGGTCTGAGATGTTGATAAGGAATCACATCCTAGCCACTGACCTTACGTTACAGTTAAAGAATGCAAGGTGTGGCTGCCCCCACCCACTGCAGCCCACAGAAAATAACAGCAACAATACAAGATCAAGACACCCCACACACTCAATTTGTGGGAAGAATGGATGACAAGTCTCAGAGCAGACGATGGGGTTGACAGACCTCCACATAAATTTGAAATCGTAAGACACTCCCTCCCTCCTGCTCAGTGTTCCATCTTAAGTCTGCCCACTTTCTCACCAGTGACAAACTTTAGCCCTGTTTTTTCATTATACTGAATGTATTTATTTATTTATTTTTGGTTATGGGGCTTGTACTTAGGGCCTGGACACTGTCTCTGAGCTCTTCAGCTCAAGGCTACCACTCTACCATGTTGAGCCAAAGTGCTACTTCTGGTTTTCTGGTGGTTCATTGGAGGTAAGAATCTCATGAACTTGGCCAAGCCAGGAATTTGGCCTAGTGGTAGAGTGCTTGCCTAGCATGCAGAAAGACCTGGGTTCGATTCCTCAGTACCACATACATAAAAAAAGGCTGGAAGTGGTGCTGAGGCTCAAGTGGTAGAGCTCTAGCCTTGAGAAAGTCCAAGGACAGTGCTCAGGCCCTGAGTGCAAGCCCAGGACTGGCAAGAAAAAAAAAAAATCTCACGAACTTCTGTGATCAGGCTGGCTTTGAACGGAGATACTTGATCTCAGCCTCTTGAGTAGATAGAATGACAAGCTGAACAAGATGGAGCCCAGCTTTCCCTGAGCTCTTTTTCTCAAGGCTAGCCCTCTAGCACTTTGAGTCACAGCACTACTTCAGGTTTCTTGGTGATTAATTGAAGACAAAAGCTTGATTGGGCTGGGAATTTAGCCTAGAGGTAGAGTGTGGGCCTGGTATACAGGAAGCCCTGGGTTCAATTCCTCAGTACCACATACACAGAAAAAGCCAGAAGTGGTGCTGTGGCTCAAGTGGTAGAGCACAGGCCTTAAGAAAGTCAAGGACAGTGCCCAGGTTCTGAGATCAAGCCCCCATAATGGCAAAAAAAAAAAATCTGGTGCACTTTCCTGCCTAGGCCGGCTTTGAAACTGTGATAATTAGATCTCAGCCTCTGAGTAGCTAGGATTACAGACACGAGCCACCAGCTTCCGGTTGCTTCTGACAGATTGTATGTAACATCTCAAGTCCTACTTTTTTTTTTCTTCCAGTCCTGGGCTTGAGCTCAGGGCCTGAGCACTGTCCTTGGACTTTCTCAAGGCTAGAGCTCTACCACTTGAGCCTCAGCACCACTTCCGGCTTTTTTCTATGTATGTGGTACCGAGGAATGGAACCTGGGTCTTCCATGCATGCTAGGCAAGCACTCTACCGCTAGACCAAACTCCCGGCCCCCCTACTCGTTTTTATTTTTTATTTTTTGCCAGTCCTGGGGCTTGAACTCAGGGCCTGAGCACTGTCCTTGAGCTTTCTTTCTTTTTATTTTTTTATTGCCAGGATAATATGTAAAGGGGTTACAGTAACATTTGTCAGGTAGTGGGTGCCTTGCTTCTCAAACATTAATACCCCTCTCATTTTTTTTTTTTTTTTGGTGGGTCATGGGGCTTGAACTCGGCCTGAGTGCCCTCCCTGAGCTCTTCAGCTCAAGGCTACCACCCTACCCTTGAGCCAAGCCCGACTTCCTGTTTTCTGCCGATCAATTGGAGATAAGAGTCTCTCGTTCTTAGTGCCCAGGTTGGCATTGAACCTTGATCCTCAGAACTCAGCCCCTGAGTAGCTAGGATTACAGGTGTGAGCCACCATGCCCTGCTATCCAGTCCTACTCTAGAGGTCTGTGAGGACAGGCAGGACCAGCTACAACAAAACAGTAAAAGCAGTGTCCACTAGAGGGCGATCTGAGTTAAGGCGTCAGTTCTGGAAACCCCTTTCCTCCCAATTTTCCCTAGACTCAGGTTTGCAATCCTACTGACTCAGGAAGCTAGCATCTTCAAGTCTTTGGTTCAAAGCCAGCCCAGGCAGGAAAGTAAAAAAAGTCTGTGAGAGGGCTGGGAGTGTGGCCTAGTGGTAGAGTGCTTGCCTAGCATGCACGAAGACCTGGGTTCGATTCCTCGGTACCACATACCTAGAAAAAAGCCAGAAATAGTGCAGTGACTCAAGTGGTAGAGCTCTAGCCTTAAGAAATCTGAAGGACAGTGCCCAGGCCCTGAGTTCAAGGCCCAGGACTGGCAAAAAAAAAAAAAAAAAGTCTGTGAGACTCTCGTATCCAGTTAACCACACAGAAAAAGCTGGAAGTGAATCCATGGCTCCAGTTGTAGAACACCAAAAAAGCTCAGGGACAGTGCCCAGGCCATGAGTCAAGCACACACAAAAAAAAATGATCCAGAAGCCCCACCTGCTGCTCCAGCCCTTACCATTCTCCCCCTCTCCATTTGTTCCTGTGTTATAGGGGAAACCCATCAAGAGTTACAGAGAAGCAGCATTTTGAGAGGTCGAATTTGGAGTCTCTGTTACAGAACTAGCAGTGTGTAGATGGACTTCTATCCCAAAGATCTGCAGTCCCGCGAATACACTTATAATACTTGCCCGAAAACTGAGCAAAAGCCAGGCACAGTGGCTCCGCCTGTAATCCTAGCTACTCAGGAGGCTGAGATCTGAGGATCAAGGTTCAAAGCCAGCCTGGACACTAAAGAAGGTGAGACTCGGGCTGGGAGTTTGGCCTAGTGGTAGAGTGCTTGCCTAGCATGCACGAAGACCTGGGTTCAATTCCTCGGTACCACATACATAGCAAAAAGCCGGAAGTGGTGCTGAGGCTCAAATGGTAGAGTGCTAGCCTTGAGAAAGTCCAAGGACAGTGCTCAAGCCCTGAGCCCAAGCCCAGGACTGGCAAAAAAAAAAAAAAAGGTGAGACTCTTATCTCCAATTAATCACTAGAAGACTGGTAGTGGCGCTGTGGCTCCAGGGGTAGGGTGGTAGCCTTGAGCTACTGTTGTTGAGAGGAAACAACACAGTGCCTTTACATATCCTCTGAGTCTAAAGGCTCAGAATTTCTGTGAAATTCAAAGGATGGCTTGTCTCACCTCTAGGCCTTGGAAGTTGAGTGACAGCCCCTATCACCTAGTTAGACACCAGGATGGCTGTGGAAACTAGGTGACCTACTTAGACTTAGTCTTTAGTGTACTTCAGAATGGGGAGTCTTTATTAGAAAGCCAGAAACGGGTTGGAAGTTTGGCTTAGTAGTAGAATGCTTGCTCAGCAGGCACAAAGACCCAGGTTCGATTCCTCGGTACCACATGCATAGAAAAAAGCTGAAGTGGTGCTGTGGCTCAAGTGCTGGAGCCTTGAGAAAGCCCAAGGACTGTGCCCAGGCCCTGAGTTCAAGGTCCAGGACTGGCAAAAAGGAAAGTGAGCTGGGTGTGGTAATTCTCGAATGTATTCCTAGCTCCTCAGGAGGCTGAGATCTGAGGATCAGAGTTCAAAGACAGCCCGGGCACAAAAGGACCTGACAATCTTTTTTTTTGGCCAGTCCTGGGCTTGAGCTCAGGGCCTGAGGAATCAAACCTGGGTCTTCCATGCATGCTAGGCAAGCACTCTACCACTAGGCCAAACTCCCAGCCCCGAGGACTTGACACTCTTATCTCCAATTAACCTCTAGAAAATGGGAGTGGGGCTTGGCTCAAAGGTAGGGTGGTAGCCTTGAGCTGAAGAGCTCAGGGACAATGCCCAGGTCCAGGGGTAAGGCAATAGTCTTGAGCTGAAAAGCTCAGGGACAGCATCCAGGCTAAGTTCAATCCCTATGACCCACAAAAACAAAGGAAAGAAAGCCAGCAACTGCAACCAGACACATGTCTCCCCAAAACTTGCAGCTTCAAATGTACTTAATACTGTTTGGAAACTGAGCCGTGAGGGTAATAAAGAGCAGAAAATCAATCTCAACAAATCAGATCAATGTTAATGGAAAGCTGAAGTGAGTTGCCCTGTGAAAAAAGGAGACTGCCTGAGCAACATGGCTTTTTTCACAGCTATCCCGGTGACTTGCT